>NC_090854.1:2960000-3260000 GCF_024217435.2 Syngnathus scovelli | reverse complement strand
CGTAATCCTTCTGTTCTGTTGTACAAGATAAGAATAAGCAAGGCAAAGCAGCAAGCATACTGAGCAGTAACATTATGAATAAGTACTCATTAGAGAACGCATGATAACATATATATACAATTTTTCTAACAATTCCCCCCGTTTATCATAAGTTCTCGGGGACTAACTTATCACCCATATGGCCACTTCAAAAGATTTTCAGCCAAGGGATCACATTTCGCAAGAACTAACTTACACTTGGGAGGAAATTGAGTCTTAATCGTCAAAGCCAGAGTCAGGAAACAAATCGGACAGGTTTACCACAATAGATTCGCTGACAGAGTCGTCACTAGAGAAAGAACTCCCGTCAATCGAAAGGTCATCCCTTTGGAGCAACGGAAAAGTCTCAGCTGGTGGAGAGATAGCAGTTGTAATTAGCCTGTTAATTAAGGATCGGAGACAAGGAATGCAACAACATCCACACAGGGTCAAAATGGCAGAGAAAACGGCAATGGAGACTAGGACCGAGGAAACCAGGGTGCGGTACTTTCCGAACACGTTCAACCAGTCGGTCCAAACCTCCGTGTTTACCCCACTGTGTTCCTTCATCCTCCCATTCAAGGTCCGCAGACCCTCAAGGGCCCGCGACAGGCTTCCGTCGGCTGCAGTATTATTTGGAATAAATGTGCAACATTGCTCACCAAACATGGCGCAGACACCGCCCTCTTTTGAGAGTAGCATGTCAAGGGCCATTCGATTCTGGAAAGCCATGAGGGAAGTAGCGGCCAGTTGGGAGTGGACCGCCTTGAAACCCGCCTCGGTCCAATTTCCAAGCCTCTGCACGTTGTAATGGATGTAGTTAATCCTGTCAACATTTTTGTTAAGAGTACACCACCAACACAGGGCGGATTCAAAACCAGCTGCTATCTGATTCACCAATTTATACTCATCCGGTACTCCTCTAGGAACACCAATGGCGTCTATGTAAGTTGGATTAGCTGCACCCTGCCATTCGGCGTTTCGCTTCGTTCTCGGCCAGAATACGGGCACTACGGACTTAGCAAAAGATGTTAGATCATAAGAGGACATTGGTATCAAATGAACAGGAAACAATAGGGTTACCAAAGCGCAAATTCCAGAGCTGTTTAAAGGCAACCTATCATAAAGTTTGTTACTATTACACCAAAACCAAATATCACTATGAGCAATGGGCAAAAAAGGGGCAGTGACATTAATCACGGACCCACACCATGGAGTAGCTAGGGCGCCGATCTTCTCACCGGTACCAGGTAATCTAATGCATGTGAAATCACCCTTAGCTACATCGGAAGAAAAAAGGGGTTTACGTTTTGTCATAGAGGCAACAGGGTAAACCTTATCCCATTTAAAACAATCATGAGTGGGTGAAATGGATGAGTTTAACATTAAAACAACAGCACACTTAGGAACTATATCTGCAGGTATGATTTTCAAAAGAGGTCTTGGACCCATACATGCAATGCAACTAGTGTTAGCCATCTTTGCGGCTTATTCAGCCATAAGAAGCCAGTTGTTGGTTTGACCGCTTATTCCTGTGGAGGCTACAAAATAGCTGTCTACATCAGTGAGGAGCATACTTGTGATTTTTGCTCCTGCTGACAGGGTGTAATTATTTATAACGGGACGGTCTGCGATCGACATTGTTTTGTTAATGCAAATAGCAATAGGAAAGTGGGGATCAATTCCAGAGGACCAAGCCCACAGTTGAAAACCCCAACAAGAAGTGTTAAACAAAGTGGCATTTGGAGGACGGTGTTGTGTTGTTTCATCCTTTAACACTGAAAGTTCCTCATGCTGTCTCGGCCCTTCTGCTACAGACTAATATGACTTTTCTGTCGCCTGCACGTCATCTTTCTTGCATGGCTACGTTACTGTCTCAGCCGCACCTGACCGTTGAAAGATGCACGACACTCAATCCTGCCACTCTCATTCCCCTTCCTGACGACGGTGAATTCCATGATTGTGTCGATGCTGCCCAACAGATTGCAAAGGCTCGGCCTGACTTGAAAGATACGCCTCTGCCAGATGGTGATGTGGTTTTTGTTGATGGGTCTTCTAAGAAAAATGAATCTGGAGTGACCCTTACTGGGTATGCCATTGTTACTGCCGACGAAGTCTTGGAGGCTGCTAAACTGCCATCCTATATGTCAGCACAGGCCGCTGAGCTCATTGCTTTGACTGGGGCCTGCAAATTGTTTGCAAACAAGTCCGTCACTATCTGGACTGATAGTCAGTATGCTTTTGCTACAGTGCACGTTTTTGCTCAGCAGTGGAGCAACCGTGGCATGATAACTTCTACAGGGAAGCCCGTCACCCATTCCACATTACTAACTCAACTTTTGGACGCTGTCCAGCTACCTTTAAAGGTGGCTGTTTGCAAATGTGCTGCTCACACTGCAAGATCTGATCCTGTTTCTCTTGGTAATGCTTTTGCTGACAAATCTGCTAAGGCCGCTGCAGAAGGCCTGCTCCATGTCCTCTCGTCTCTCACTGATCATGATTCGATGTCACACATCTCCCCTGATGTGTTGCTTGACATGCAGTCTCAGAGCCCCTCCCAGGAACGACTCTCTTGGGAAAAACGGGGTGCAACTAAAAACACTGATGGTCTTTTTGTGTGACCTTTGGGCAAACCTATCTTGCCTCGTAACTTGTTCAAATGGGCTGCTATTCCGAGTCATGGGGTCACCCATGTCTCGACGGGGGGTATGGTGAAACAAGTTGAAGCTATTTATACAACATACGGCTTTGCAGCTTTCTCACAACAATTTTGCAGAGCCTGTCTGATCTGTGCTAAACACAACCCACAAGGCAATTTAAGACCTCAGAGAGGGAAATACCCGACTCCATTGTATCCGTTTCAGCCTTGCTTATTCTTATCTTGTACAACAGAACAGAAGGATTACGGCTGGGTCAGGGGCGAGATGACGGTTGTGTCAAACAAGATGCTGCTGACAGCTCAGCGTCCACCAGAACAGATCGTGAAAACAACACGTCAAACAATGCGTCACGAACCTTCTGATCTTCCTTAAAGAACGTCACTTTCTCTTTTTATCTCTCAGAATATCGCTTAAACTGTTTTGCTGATATAGCCATATCTGCACGCAACACTTTGTGCGTTACTTTTTGTTTCTTACGAGACGAAGCCACAATCTCTTTCCCCCCCCCCTTAAGGGCTAATCGTCTCACACTGTGGGTAGGGCATTCCAAATAAAAAGAGCGAGGAGTGTAAAACAGATTTTTAGTGTAGTCGGATTGCTGTAAGTCTGATTGCACTCCTCGCGAGAAAAGACTCAATATTCTGCCTCACTTGTTTTTTGTCTGCTGACCCTTTTCTCTTATTCAGATATTCAGTTAGCACTTTGAACCTAACAGTTAGGATCGATTCCGGAGGACCAAGCCCATAGTTGAAAACCCCAACAGGAAGTGTTAAACAAGGTGGCATTTGGAGGACGAATTTGACCATCAGGGAGTGTAAGAGTCAAAAGGAGGCTTGTACCCTGATTCTTCAAAGTTACTCGTTTAGCAAAGAACACCGCCTCTTTACTGGAACCAGAGGGCCAAAAATCTTGCGTTTGTGTGGTGACAAGGGTGCCCCAGTCGGTGCTAACCGGGTGACTAGTTAAATACCACCAATCTCCGAGGCATTTATCCCCAGTAGTGGGGTGACCATTTCGAAACCCTTTCAAACTTTTCATAGGTAAAATAATAGAAGATGTATTAGGAGCCACAGTAAACATTAATGAGTTATTGTAAGTCCAAGACAAAAGCCATGGCACGCAAGTTGGAACGCGGACGGTTTCTGGTGTACAAACAACATGATCAAAAGGGGATTTTGTGTTGCGCTTATGTCTAGCAATTTTTCCCCATGAGCCATATTGATTAGAATCAGCGTTGGTAGTTGCCTGAGAGATGAATGTTCGAGGCTCATGGTACTCTATCCATACAAATAAAATAACCCCCGAAAAAAAAAAATATATATATATATATATACACTACCGTTCAAAAGTTTGGGGTCACCCAAACAATTTTGTGTTTTCCATGAAAAGTCACACTTATTCACCACCAAACGTTGTGAAATGAATAGAAAATAGAGTCAAGACATTGACAAGGTTAGAAATAATGATTTGTATTTGAAATAAGATTTTTTTTACATCAAATTTTGCTTTCGTCAAAGAATCCTCCATTTGCAGCAATTACGGCATTGCAGACCTTTGGCATTCTAGCTGTTAATTTGTTGAGGTATTCTGGAGAAATTGCATCCCACGCTTCCAGAAGCAGCTCCCACAAGTTGGATTGGTTGGATGGGCACTTCTTGCGTACCATACGGTCAAGCTGCTCCCACAACAGCTCAATGGGGTTCAGATCTGGTGACTGCGCTGGCCACTCCATTACCGATAGAATACCAGCTGCCTGCTTCTGCTCTAAATAGTTCTCGCACAATTTGGAGGTGTGTTTGGGGTCATTGTCCTGTTGTAGGATGAAATTGGCTCCAATCAAACGCTGTCCACTGGCTATGGCATGGCGTTGCAAAATGGAGTGATAGCCTTCCTGATTCAGAATCCCTTTTACCCTGTACAAATCTCCCACCTTACAAGAGTTCAAGAGAGAGTCAAGAGTTTTTTTATTCGCCATGTTTGAGCGTGCCAAACAAGGAATTTGACTTCGGTAAATCACAGCCTCTGTTCAAAATTTGGATGACTAACAACAACACTCAGGACATGTGAAGAACGAAAGATATTCTCAAACACCCCCTGATCTTAAACTCCCAAGAGGGCAAGGAAAAACTCAAAACTCCAGCTAGGGGAAATGAGAAACCTTGAGAAGAGACCACCGATGGGAAGGTCCCTCATCTAGGATGACCAGGCTGCAATGGATGCAGAGAGGACACATAGTACAAACAGTGTAGACAAAAAAGGTGTGGCAAGCGGGATGTTATTGCACAGTAATGACTCTGAGACTCTAAGAGTGGTGTGAGTCCATCAGAGCGACAGCCTGGGGGAAGAAGCTGTCTCTGTGTCTGCTGGTTTTAGTGTACAGAGCTCTATAACGGCGTCCGGAGGGGAGTAGTTCAAACAGGCTGCAACCTGGGTGCGAAGGGTCTGTTGAGATGTTACTTGCACGTTTCCTGGTCCTGGACAGGTACAAGTCTTGGATAGATGGGAGGTTGATTCCAATTATCTTTTCTGCAGTCCTTATTGTCCGTTGCAGTCTGTGCTTGTCTTGTTTGGAGGCCGATCCAAACCAGACAGTGATGGAGGTGCAGAGGACAGACTGGATGATGGCAGTGTAGAAGGTCTTCAGCAGCTCCCGTGGCAGGTTGAACTTCTTGAGCTGTCTCAGGAAGTACAGCCTCTGCTGGGCCTTCTTCCGGACAGAGTCTATGTGGCCGGTCCATTTCAGGTCCCGAGAGATTGTGGTTCCCAGGAACTTGAAGGTGTCTGATGAGAGAATAGTATTACTGCGGATAGTGAGGGGTGAAAGTGGTGAAGGGCCTCGCCTGAAGTCCACTGTCATCTCCACGGTTACCAGCACCAAAGCAACCCCAGACCATCACATTACCTCCTCCATGCTTAACAGATGGCGTCAGGCATTTTTCCAGCATCTTTTCATTTGTTCTGCGTTTCACAAACGTTCTTCTTTGTGATCCAAACACCTCAAACTTGGATTCATCCGTCCACAACACTTTTTTCCAGTCTTCCTCTGTCCAATGTCTGTGTTCGTTTGCCCATCTTAATCTTTTTCTTTTGTTGGCCAGTCTCAGATATGGCTTTTTCTTTGCCACACTGCCCTGAAGCCCAGAATTCCGCAGCCGCCTCTTCACTGTAGATGTTGACACTGGTGTTTTGCGGGTACTAGTTAATGAAGATGCCAGTTGGGGACCTATGAGGCGTCTGTTTCTCAAACTAGAGACTCTAATGTACTTATCTTCTTGCTCAGTTGTGCAACGCGGCCTCCCACTTCTTTTTCGAGTTTGGTTAGAGCCTGTTTGTGCTGTCCTCTGAAGGGAGTAGTACACACCGTTGTAGGAAATCTTCAATTTCTTAGCAATTTCTCGCATGGAATGGCCTTCATTTCTAAGAACAAGAATAGACTGTCGAGTTTCAGATGAAAGTTCTCTTTTTCTGGCCATTTTGAGCGTTTAATTGACCCCACAAATGTGACGCTCCAGATCTGAACCCCATTGAGCTGTTGTGGGAGCAGCTTGACCGTATGGTACGCAAGAAGTGCCCATCCAACCAATATATATATATATATATATATATATATATATATATATATATATATATATATATATATATATATACATATATATATATATATACATATATATATATATATATATATATATATATACATATATACATATATATATATATATATATATATATATATATATATATATATATATATATATATATATATATATATATATATATAACAATAACACAAACCAGCAAAAGCAACCAAAAGCACACGGTAGACTTTGCGCAGGCTACAGCCCGATTAAAGCACTTTACGAATGACTCTCTAATGCTCACGTTTTGGATCTCCTCAGAGTCAACACCCTGAGCTTCGGGTTGGTGTCTTGGAAATTGGCTTCTGCTAGCTTTCGTGTCAACCCTGGATCTTGGCACCAGGATCAGGCACTATTACCAGACTTTGCTCACCTTCCGTACTTAGGTTGGGTCTGCGGAGATCACCTTTTTACAATGAGATAAATGCAGAAAACAAATAAATGCAGAAAAAACAATATTCTTTCTCTTCACATTTATGTAATTGGATATAAACCATATGTATTGTCTGAAACGGATACAATGGAGTCGGGAACTTTCCTCTCTGAGGTCTTAAATTGCATTGTGAAAAAGCTGCAAAACCGTATGTCGTATAAATAGCTTCAACTTGTTTCACCATAAATAAATAAATAAATAAATAAATAAATAAATAAATAAGAGGAGCAAAAAAGGAGCGAGTGCGCGTACAGCAGACATTCCAGAAAATAGCGCAACAGTGCCGCACGCTACGCAGAAGGGGGTAGCGAGTTCAAGGTCCTAACAGCCTGGTGAAAGAAGCTGTTGGCGAGTCTGGTGGTGCGGGAGCGCAGGCTCCTGTACCTCTTCCCAGAGGGCAGAAGGTCAAACAAAGAGTGAGCCGGGTGACACACATCTCTCGCAATCGAGGTTGCCTTGCGGGCGAGATGGGAAGTGTAAATGTCCTTCAGGGAGGGGAGCGAAGCACCAATAATCTTACCAGCCGTATTCACTATGCGCTGGAGGGCCTTCAAGTTCTGTTCAGTGCAGTTACCACCCCAGACAGCGATGCAACTGGTGAGGACGCTCTCAACGGTGCCACGGTAGAATGTAGACAGGACTGCCTGAGGAGCACATGCACGCCTGAGCTTCCGCAGGAAGTACAGGCGGCGCTGAGCTTTCTTTGCCAGTGACGAGGTGTTTGCGGACCAGGAGAGGTCCTCACTGATGTGCACCCCCAGGAACTTGGTGCAGCTCACCCTCTCCACCACAGCACCATCGATGATCAGCGCCAGGTGTTGTGTGTGACCCTTCCGGAAGTCAACAATGATTTCCTTGGTCTTGTTGACGTTCAGCAGGAGGTTGTTGTCCCTGCACCACGTGGTCAGAAGGTCAACTTCCGACCTGTACCGAGTCTCGTCGCCCTTCGTGATGAGACCCACCAGAGTCGTGTCGTCAGCAAACTTCACTATGCGGTTGTCGCTGTAGGTCGCAGTGCAATCATGCGTCAGCAGGGTGAAGAGCAATGGACTGAGCACGCAGCCCTGGGGGGCCCCCGTGCTCAGCGTGATGCTGGCGGAGATTTTGTCGCCAACACGCACCACCTGAGGCCTCTGACAGAGGAAGTCCAGTATCCAGTTGCAGAGGGAGGTACTGAGGCCCAGCTCGTCGAGTTTGCAGATGAGTCGCTGCGGCACAATGGTGTTGAAGGCAGAGCTGAAGTCCACAAACAGCAACCTCACATAAGAGTCCTTTCTCTCCAGGTGTGTGAGGGCCGAGTGGAGGGCAGAGCAGATGGCATCCTCAGAGGACCGCTTGGCACGGTACGCAAACTGGAAAGGGTCAATGGTGGGGGGGAGAACGGACTTGATGTGCTCCATGACCAGCCGCTCAAAGCACTTCATGATGATGGGCGTTAGTGCCACAGGGCGGTAGTCATTGAAGAAGGACGGTGCAGGTTTCTTCGGCACAGGAACGATGGTGGCAGCCTTGAAACACGAGGGGACGATGCTGCAGGGAAACGTTAAAGATGTCCGTGAAGACACCCGACAGCTCCCCAGCGCAGTCCTTCAGCGCTCGACCCGGGATGTTGTCAGGGCCCGCCGCTTTACGCGTGTCAATAGCGGCAAGCGCCCTCCTCACACCGTCGGCAGAGAGGCACAGGGGCTGCTCGTGTGGGGGGGGGGGGGAGTTTTCTTCAGCGGGCAAGTGCTGTTCTGGGCATCGAAGCGAGCAAAGAAGCGGTTCAGATCGTTCAGCAGACGGACGTCGCCCTCACAGCTCCTCGGCGCGGGCTTGTAGTCCGTGAAGGTCTGAATGCCCCGCCAAAGGCTACGTGCGTCCTTGCTGTCCTTGAAGTGGGTGGAGACCTTGCACGAGAACGCCTTCTTCGCTTCTTTGATGCCTCGGGACAGGTCGGCCCTCGCTGTCCTCAAGCCAGCCTCATCCCCCGCTCTGAAAGCCTTGTCCCTGGCCCTCAGCAGTCTGAGGACAGCCCCTGTCAGCCACGGCTTCCAGTTCGATCGAGTGACGACGGATTTCGAGCAAGTCACATCATCGATGCACTTCGTGATGTAAGAGGTAACAGAGTCAGTATACTCCTCTATGTCCGTCCGATCGTTGTAGGTGGCTGCCTGCTTAAACAAGTCCCAGTCAGTGGTGTCAAAGCAGTCACGAAGTGCATCGGAGGCACCCTCAGGCCACACCCGAACCCGCCTCCGAACCGGCCTGGATGCCTTCACCAATTGTCTGTATGCGGGCAAAAGCAAAACGGTGAGATGGTCAGAAAGCCCAAGATGGGGGAGGGGGGTGGCTTTGAAAGCTCCCTTTTGCGCAGAGTAGACCAGGTCCAGGAAGCTGTCTCCACGTGTCGGAAAAGTAACATGCTGGTGAAGCCTTGGGAAAACAGACTTCAGGTTGGCATGATTGAAGTCTCCAGCGAAGATGGTGAAACCGTCAGGGTGCGCTGTCTGCTGTTCACTGACAGCCTGGTACAGTTCACCAAGCGCCGCGATCCTGTCGCCTTTGATGTTGATAGGCGGGATGTATACCGCGACTAGCAGAATTGCTTCCCCGTAGAAGTTATGCCACGGTTGCTCCACTGCTGAGCAAAAACGTGCACTGTAGCAAAAGCATACTGACTATCAGTCCAGATAGTGACGGACTTGTTTGCAAACAATTTGCAGGCCCCGGTCAAAGCAATGAGCTCAGCGGCCTGTGCTGACATATAGGATGGCAGTTTAGCAGCCTCCAAGACTTTGTCAGCAGTAACAATGGCATACCCAGTAAGGGTCACACCAAATTCATTTTTCTTAGAAGACCCATCAACAAAACCAAATCTGGCAGAGGCGTATCTCCCAAATCAGGCAGAGCCTTTGCAATCTCTTGAGCAGCATCGACACAATCATGGAATTCGCCGTCGTCAGGAAGGGGAATGAGAGTGGCATGACTACACTGCGGCCCGCGAACAAATTAGTTTGACACCCCTGGCACAAGGGATAGCCTTCTCATTGATCAATCGCGTATCTTAAATCATGCTTTTCCTCCTTTGAAGCGACTATGTACTTCAAACCCAAACGACACCATTTTATAGCGAAAAAATGTGTTGAATTTATTTGTTTTCGACATAATACTGGTCGCAACTTTGCATGTAGAGCATTTTTTAGTTGTTGATCATAGACATCAGTTGAACACTCTTTCTGGTCTGTGTCTAAAGTCTTCAAACAACTCATCTTCTTTTTGTTTAGTTCGGCCAATGTCTGTGTAATTTGCTCTACGTTGGAATTTTATTTTTATCCTGCCCAATAGTTGGTCAATTTATATTTGTAATGGCACCCCGTTATATTCCAATGGACGGCCCTGGAGATCAAAAGGACTCCAGGTGCCTTTAACGCTTGCCCAATGTTTGGTTAAGGATGCCATGAAAACCGGTTGTACTTCATCACCTCTCAAATTATAGGAAGCAATGAGTTGTTTAATTTGGGGTACAAAGACGGAAAGGATGGTTCGCTTTACCGTGCCACAACATCTGTCTTTGTAATTTGATCATTTTTCTCATCTTCATTCATCACATTCTCAGCTGCGGTTCTTAAGCGAGCTCGCGCTGACACTGTGTCATCATCTTCCTGTCAGTGCAACAGCAAGTTCTTTTTTATCTTTTCTTCGTCTTCCTTATCTTTCAATTGTTCCTCTCATCTGGGAAAATGAGAGTAATTTTGCTATTTAATTTTTAATTTTAAGTCTTGCAAAATTGCTATATCCTTACTGCACCGAGATAAACTGTTAAATATATCTTTAAAAATAAACAAACAAAAACAATCTATGCTCTTCAAAATGGGACCCAAATGTCAGATTACAAATCAAACCTCCTCCTTCACGGTCACATTTTTTGATAGCTATTCTTAGCTAGACACTGTCATATCATACTAAATAATGGCCTGCAAATTAAATATAATGTTGTTGCTGTGGTCTCAAAACATGTGACTAGAATTTGGACAATTACTAACCCCCATCAATTGATAAACTATCTCCTCACTAAAGTCCTAGCCTGTTAACCTATCTGCATCAAGAAGACATTTGCAATGCAGGGGATAAGAGAATAATAATAACACCTGAACCCTAACCCCAGAACACAAGAAAAACCTTAACAATAAACAAAATAAACCCAAGTACTCCAAATATTTCCTCATTAAGATTATAGCCTTTTTGTGTCGAACACCATTGATTTCTAATCATTAACCTAATTTTATCCAGTTCTACAATGTATGTTTTCTCTTACTGTCACATTTTTATGAGGGTTGGGCACTCTCCTCGTCTGACGAGTTTCTGCCCACAACCCTCATATTATTCTATAATTTCTAATGTTTACATTCAACAATGCAAATCTGATAAACCATTGTCTAGCACACCGTTTTCGTGCACCAATTTAACGCAATTCCAACCTTTACAACGAACTGATACACAAAGACAAACATACACAGAAACAAACACACGGGCCCACAACATAGACATGACAATCTTCCCAGCTGATAACAAGGGGGGTGGGGGGAGCAACTGAAGTGCGGAGAGCCTCGCCACCGCCACGTCGCATAATGCAACCCCCCACCTCTGTCCAAAATATGCATTTGTCAAGATATTTTATATTTTCGGTGTCGACCCCTTCCATTAATTTCCAATCTTTGCATTTTAATTCATGTTGGGGTAGCGACTTTTGTTTGCTATTTCATTTTCCCATGGTTTATTTTTTTAAATTTCGGAGTTGGCAATTCGAATGGCACCTACAGTGTCCTAAAGCCAATTTAATTCACAGGACAGTGGTAAAATATTCAATGAGTGGTAAGTCTCCTTTCCTCTGCTTCCACACAAAGCCACTGTTTATAATCCTGTGTGTTTTATATAAAGGAGAGCTCAAATGAGATCACTCTCAGTCAAACCATACACACACACACACACACACACACACACACACACACACACACACACACACACACACAATGCGCACTCTTATCGTCTCACAGGCAAGCAGGGGAGTCCGCCCTCCCGCGGATATTAACAAACTCTTTAACCTTCCTATTGTGTAAAAAAAAATATTTTTACCCTTTTCTTGAAGTAGATATGAAACCTATCTTTTCATGGATAAGGGAGCCAAACCAGCTAAACAAGAGTTAAGAAAAACATTGGATGAAAAAGATTGTTTTTAGGTTTTTTTTTTTTTTTTGGCTGATTCAATACGCTGGTCAAAAATGACCCGCTAACACCACAGATGGCAGCAGAAAGCTAACACATTAGGAAGGTTAAGTTAGGAGGCCCCACGACACCTCAGCGGAATTTAACTGCTCCAAATTACCTGTACTTCTTCAGAAAACAGAGGAGTCCGCCCTCCCATGGAATTTAACTGACTTATAAGTCAGGGGACTCCATCATCCCAACGGAATTTAACTGTTTCTAATTGCGCTTGATAGGGTCTAGAATTGTCAAGGTTTTAAGTGACCTCTTGTCACTGCACATTCATTCCTTTTAACAGAATCAATTATCGTACTCAGAGTCTGCTGGTTCTTTTCCTCGGATGTTCTCGTCAACCACTCTGGTGTCCAGCCGACTGATCGAGTCAGCCCCGTGAAAAGGGTTTCTTTATGTGCCTTGGCCAAGGACTTGTCCTGCGTCAAAAAGTCAGCTGGACCCCCGAAATAGGTCTGTTGAGAATCCCCAATTTCTGTCAGGTTCAAAGTGCTAACTGAATATCTGTATAAAAGAAAAGGATCAGCAGACAAACACAAGTGAGGCAGAATATTGAGTTTTCTCGCGAGGAGTGAGATACAGATTGCTTTCTACAATCTGACTACACTAAAAATCTGTTTACACTCCTCGCTCTTTTTATTTGGAATGCCCTACCCACAGTGTGAGACGATTCGCCCCTGAGGGTGAGGGGGGAAAAAGATTGCGGGCTTCGTCTCGTAAGAAAATAAACAAAAAGTAATGCACAAAGTGTTGCGTGCAGATATGGCTATATCAGCAAAACAGTTTAAGCAATATCCCGAGAGATAAAAAGAGAAAGTGATGTTCTTTAAGGAAGATCAGAAGGTTCATGACTCATCGTTTGATGTGTTGTTTTCAAGATCTGTTCTGGTGGACGTCATTTTTCTGCTGAGATGTCAGCAGTATCTTGTTTGACACAACCGTCATCTCGCCCCTGACTCAGCCGTAATCCTTCTGTTCTGTTGTATAAGATAAGAATAAGTAAGGCAAAGCAGCAAGCATACTGAGCAGTAACATTATGAATAAGTACTCATTAGAGAACGCATGATAACATATATATACAATTTTTCTAACAGAAAGACTGGACACAGAATTTTTTTTTAAAGCTTTAATAACATACCTTAACATTTCTTTCCAAACACTGCCTGTGACGCGGCAGTAATACCGCAGCAACACGGAAGTAACACAGCAAAGTCACTGAGACGCAGCGGTAACACAGCAGCAATACAGCAGCAACACGGTAGCACAGCACTAACAGGACTGGTTAAAAAAAACATACCAGTAAAAGTAAAAAAAGAGCCGTCTTAATCTAAAAAGAGCCGTCTTCATCTTCCTCCTGTGCACTGAAACCATCGAAGTCTTCCTCCTTAGTGTCCGATTGGAATAGCGTTAGATATCCTTCGTCTCACACTTTCTCAGTCTCTCTTTCGTCGTCGGTTTTATGCATTTTTTCAAAGTCAAAGTCAAAGTCAGCTTTATTGTCAATTTCTCCGCATGCCAAAGACACACAAAGAAACCGAAATTTCGTTCCCCCCTATCCCACGGTGACAAGACATGGCTCACAACAGACAAACAAGTAACAAGTATAACAAAAGCGTGCTGAATAAATAATGAATAAATAACACAACAATAAATAAATAAATAAGAGGAGCAGAAAAAAAAGGAGCAAGTGCGCGTACAGCAGACATTCCCGAAAATAGCGCAACAGCGCCACACGCTACGCAGAAGGGGGTAGCGAGTTCAGGGCCCTAACAGCCTGGGGAAAGAAGCTGTTGGCAAGTCTGGTGGTGCGGGAGCGCAGGCTCCTGTACCTCTTCCCAGAGGGCAGAAGGTCAAACAAAGAGTGAGCCGGGTGACTCACATCTCTGGCAATCGAGGTTGCCTTGCGGGCGAGATGGGAGGTGTAAATGTCCTTCAGGGAGGGGAGCGAAGCACCAATAATCTTACCAGCCGTATTCACTATGCGCTGCAGGGCCTTCAAGTTCTGTTCAGTGCAGTTACCACCCCAGACAGCGATGCAACTGGTGATGACGCTCTCAATAGTGCCACGGTAGAATGTAGACAGGACTGCCTGAGGAGCACATGCACGCCTGAGCTTCCGCAGGAAGTACAGGCGGCGCTGAGCTTTCTTTGCCAGTGACGAGGTGTTTGCGAACCAGGAGAGGTCCTCACTGATGTGCACCCCCAGGAACTTGGTGCAGCTCACCCTCTCCACCACAGCACCATCGATGATCAGCGGCAGGTGTGTTGTGTGACCCTTCCGGAAGTCAACAATGATTTCCTTGGTCTTATTAACGTTCAGCAGGAGGTTGTTGTCCCTGCACCACGTGGTCAGAAGGTCAACCTCCGACCGAGTCTCGTCGCCCTTTGTGATGAGACCCACCAGAGTCGTGTCGTCAGCAAACTTCACTATGCGGTTGTCGCTGTAGGTCGCAGTGCAGTCATGCGTCAGCAGGGTGAAGAGTAATGGACTGAGCACGCAGCCCTGGGGGGCCCCCGTGCTCAGCGTGATGCTGGCGGAGATTTTGTCGCCAACACGCACCACCTGAGGCCTCTGACAGAGGAAGTCCAGTATCCAGTTGCAGAGGGAGGTACTGAGGCCCAGCTCGTCGAGTTTGCAGATGAGTCGCTGCGGCACAATGGTGTTGAAGGCAGAGCTGAAGTCCACAAACAGCAACCTCACATATGAGTCCTTTCTCTCCAGATGGGTGAGGGCCGAGTGGAGGGCAGAGCAGATGGCATCCTCAGAGGACCGCTTGGCACGGTACGCAAACTGGAAAGGGTCAATGGTGGGGGGGAGAACGGACTTGATGTGCTCCATGACCAGCCGCTCAAAGCACTTCATGATGATGGGCGTCAGTGCCACAGGGCGGTAGTCATTGAAGCAGGACGGTGCAGGTTTCTTCGGCACAGGAACGATGGTGGCAGCCTTGAAACACGAGGGGACGATGGCCTGCTGCAGGGAAACGTTAAAGATGTCCGTGAAGACACCCGACAGCTCCCCAGCGCAGTCCTTCAGCGCTCGACCCGGGATGTTGTCAGGGCCCGCCGCCTTACGGGTGTCAATAGCGGCAAGCGCCCTCCTCACACCGTCGGCAGAGAGGCGCAGGGGCTGCTCGTGTGGGGGGGGGAGTGGTCTTCAGCGGGCAAGTGCTGTTCTGGGCGTCGAAGCGAGCAAAGAAGCGGTTCAGATCGTTCAGCAGACGGACGTCGCCCTCACAGCTCCTCGGCGCGGGCTTGTAGTCCGTGATGGTCTGAATGCCCCGCCAAAGGCTACGTGCGTCCTTGCTGTCCTTGAAGTGGGTGGAGACCTTGCACGAGAACGCCTTCTTCGCTTCTTTGATGCCTCGGGACAGGTCGGCCCTCGCTGTCCTCAAGCCAGCCTCATCCCCCGCTCTGAAAGCCTTGTCTCTGGCCCTCAACAGTCTGAGGACAGCCCCCGTCAGCCACGGCTTCCAGTTCGCGCGAGTGACGACGGATTTCGAGCAAGTCACATCATCGATGCACTTCGTGATGTAAGAGGTAACAGAGTCAGTATACTCCTCTATGTCCGTCCAATCGTTGTAGGTGGCTGCCTGCTTAAACAAGTCCCAGTCAGTGGTGTCGAAGCAGTCACGAAGTGCATCGGAGGCACCCTCAGGCCACACTCGAACCTGCCTCCGAACCGGCCTGGATGCCTTTACCAATTGTCTGTATGCGGGCAAAAGCAAAACGGTGAGATGGTCAGAAAGCCCCAGATGGGGGAGGGGGGTGGCTTTGAAAGCTCCCTTTTGCGCTGAGTAGACTAGGTCCAGGAAGCTGTCGCCACGTGTCGGAATAGGAACATGCTGGTGAAGCCTCGGGAAAACAGACTTCAGGTTGGCATGATTGAAGTCTCCAGCGAAGATGGTGAAACCGTCAGGGTGCGCTGTTTGCTGTTCACTGACAGCCTGGTACAGTTCACCAAGCGCCGCGATCCTGTCTCCTTCGATGTTGGAAGGCGGGATGTATACCGCGACTAGCAGAATCGCGGTAAATTCCCTCGGCAGATAAAAAGGACGGCACTTAATGATCACAAACTCCACAAGCGGCGAGCAGTGCTTACATACCACCACAGAGTCCCGGCACCATTCTTCTCGGATGTAGACGCATATTCCACCTCCACGCGACTTTCCCCCTCGTACAATGGCGCGGTCCGCCCGATAGCACGCTAGCCGCTCCAGGTGCACTTCGAGTGTGAAGAGGGTCTGCTCATGCTAATCTTATTCATGCACGACGCGCTAAATTACATTAAACTAGCGAGCGACACGTATAGCTTAAAAGCGGCATTTCTAGTAATAGTACATATATGCAGTTCTTTTGTCCCCCATGATGACGGTTCGTGTATAAAAGCTTCCTGTCTTTGTGTGAATGCGGGTGTGTGCGTGATGCGCGAGACGATCAAAACACAAACTGGCACGTCTTCTCCGGCGCATTATCTCTTCTTCGTCTGTCTCGCTCTTGCTTCCTGCTAGAGCGCCTCCTGGAGACCGGAGGCCGTAAAAATCCAGAAGTACGCTCCAGAGTAGACACAAGATAATGTCAGCAACATCGACTGCCTTTGGCTTAAAAGCGGCATCATATGCATTTCTTTTGTCCCCCATGATGACGGTTTGTGTATAAAGGCTTCCTTTCAGTAATGTCCGTCTTGATCGCGTTCCGCGTGATGCGCGAAATGTAAACACAAACTAGGACGTCTTCTTCGGCGCATTATCTCTTCTTCGCCTGTCTCGCTCTTGCTTCCTGCTAGAGCGGCCCCTGGAGGCCGGAGGCCGGAAAAATCCATAAGTACGCCGCGCCGCCGTTTAAGGTTCAAAGTAACCTTCTGAATAAAATGCATTAAAAGTTCACATTCATCACAACTTGTTTTAGGTGAGCAAAATGTCAGAAGAATTGAATTTAAATGCTGATTGATTGGGTTTTAATACAATGCAGATGGTCCAAACAGCGCCACTGCTTTGTGTAATCTCTGAGTGACATGGCAGAGTAAGAGAAAGGGTTTAGAGCACAGGTGTCAAACTCAAGGCCCGGGGGCCAGATACGGCCCGCCACATCATTTTATGTGGCCCGCGAAGCCAAATCGTGCATCAAATTCGTGTGTCATTACTAGAATTGCAAATTGTCTTCACTTTTAATATCTTATTTTTAAAATATTTTACCAGTTTTTACTCGTCTGATTTGAAAACGAGTTATTTGTCAGTTTGTTTTGTAGCTTTTACTGTATATAATAGTGTTAAGAGTAAGAGTGATCAAGTCATCACAAAAATCACGGAAAAAATCTTATATAAGCCGCACCTGACTATAAGCCGCAGGGTCCAAAATTTTGGAAAAAAGTCGCGTCTTCTAGTCCGGAAATTACGGTAATTTATTTGGATGTATTTTTTGGCCAATTCTTCAAGATGCTGTATTTGGTCAGAATGTTTGCCGTTTGATGTGATTTCGCCTCATAAGATAAACATCTTTCATAAATCTGACCTGCAGGCGCTGAAGTAACGGAAACTGTTATTCATAATAACAGTGTCGTATTTAATGAGAATCACTGATAGCAGTTTTTTGATGGATTTTGTTTTTAATGCTGTTAATAAATGCATTATTTTTTTGAATATCCATGCTTTACTACCTACTAAAGGCCAAAACCTTTTATGCAATGACCTTTACATGTCGTTTATATTATTTCACACAAACACTACATCTATCTGCTCCTGGTTCGGCCCCCCTGTCAAAATTTAGTCCCCAATTCGGCCCACAAGTCAAAAAGTTTGCCCATCCCTGGGCTAGGCACCGTCGCCCCCTTGCAGGAGGGCGGCCAAGAATAGTATAAGAATAGGGACCTTGGAGTTGGGGGTTAGACCTTCTTTCGCAACTTGTAGAGAAGGCTCCAGAGCTGTGTCTCGATCCTTCTGGCATACATTAAATAGTTAAACAGAGAGGCAGCCTCCTGATTATTACTATTAGCATAGCTAACAAATGCAGACGAAGACGAAGTGCCATTCTCGCTGACACCTACGGGCAAGTTGGAGTGGTCAATCAGCCTACCATGCATGCATGTCTTTAAAATTTGGGAGGAAACCGGAATACCCAGAGGTGACCCATGCAAGCACGAGGAGAACATGCAAACTCCACACAGGAAGGCTGGAGCCGGAATGGAACCCTGCATCTCTAAATTGTGAGGCGAACGTGCTAACCAGTGCTCCACCTTGCCACTACTGCAGGGATGTCAAACATACGGCCCGCGGGCCGGATCCGGCCCGTTGGATCATTTAATCCGGCCCGGCATAAATTTCTGAGTATGTCAAAAAAAGAAGCGAGTCTCTAGCTCATTTCTATCAAAAGTTATGATCTTTTAAAACAAATACAAACCAAGTGCTCCCTCCGGCCACGGGAGGGCAGTAAATGTGTAAAAGAGCTCACGTCCAGCGGCATTGACACGAGTTAGTACTAAAACTAAACCGTAAATCTTGCTTCACAATTCACCACAAGTTATCAGTCAACACACCCTTCCCAAAATGGCACTGTCAAAAAGAAGAAAAGTGGACACGGAGTGCAGAGTTTTCAAGGAAAAATGGACTGAGCATTATTTATTCACAGAAGTGAATGCAAAACCAGTGTGCTTGGTATGTAATCAGCAAGTTGCAGTGTTCAAAGAGTTTAATATTCGGCGCCACTATGAGACTCATCATAAAGACAAGTATGACCACTTGAAAGGACAAATAAGGAAAGACGAGATAAACAAATTTGTGGCTGGTCTGAAGAAACAGCAGTCTACTTTTACGCGCAGCCGCAATATCGCTGATGGGGCTGTAAGAGCCAGCTACATTATTGCTAACGAGCTGGTGCAGGCATCCAAGCCATTTTCTGATGGGGAGTTTGTGAAAACATGCATGTTGAAGGCTGCGGAAGTCGTGTGCCCTGAAAAGCGACCTGCCTTTGCCAATATTAGTCTGACGAGGAACACTGTCGCAGATCGGGTGACAGAACTCTCAAGTGACTTGACGCGCCAAATGAAAGAGAAAATCAAGTCATTTATCGCATTTTCAATTGCAATTGATGAGAGTACCGATGTCACAGATATTGCTCAACTGGCCATATTTATTAGAGGTGTTGATGAAACTTTGACCATCACCGAGGAGCTGCTTGAATTGGTACCCATGAATGACACCACAACAGCAGACGACATTTTCAGCGCTCTCGTTGGAGCGCTGGACAGGGCGGGAGCGGACTGGTCGCGTGCCGTGAGCCTGGCTACCGACGGTGCGCCATCAATGGTCGGGAGAAAGGCAGGCGTTGCTACAAAATTCCGTGACAAAGTACAGACCGCAAATGGAGGACAAGACTTTTGGGCATTTCACTGTATTTTGCATCAGGAGGCGTTATGTTGCAAAACACTGAAAATGGACCATGTTATGAGTGTGGTTGTGAAAACTGTCAATTTCATCAGAGTGCGCGGTCTAAATCACCGTCAGTTTGACACATTTCTCCGTGATCATGACATTCATGCTGGTCTACCATACCACACTGACGTGCGGTGGTTAAGCAGAGGCGCAGTACTCAAGCGCTTCTTTGAGCTACGAGGGGAAATTGGACAGTTTATGGAGAAGAAGGGACGCCCAGTAAAGGAACTTAAATGCAAGGAATGGGTGCAGGATCTTGCGTTTCTGACTGATATTACACAACACTTGAACACACTTAACACTACATTGCAGGGCCGAAACAGAGTTGTCACTCAATATTACGACAGCATAAGTGCGTTCAAGATGAAACTATCACTGTGGGAGACGCAGATATCCAGCGGTGACTCTGCACATTTCTCTTGTCTCACAGCTGTTCGTCTGGAAGCACCGGACTGTCCCGATAATGATTTGAAAAAATATAAAGACAACATAACAGATTTGCTGCGAGAGTTTGAGCAGAGGTTTCAGGTATTCAGTGAACTTGAGAACAAATTTGGCTTTTTTCGCTCGCCATTTACAGTGAAGCCTTCTGATATGCCAGCTGACATTCAACTCGAGCTTATTGACTTGCAGTGCGATTCCGCTATGAAGGATAAATTTGGGTCCGTGGGATTGGATACGTTTTATCAATATCTCGTGCCAGGTTACCCCAAATTAACAGCCATGGCTGCAAACGTTCTATCCATGTTTGGGACTACTTATCTTTGTGAACAGGTTTTTTCCGTAATGAACAATACTAAAACAAAGCAGCGCTCAAGGTTAACAAATAAACACTTGAATGATATTGTTAAATGTGCTGCTACTCAGGATTTGACACCCAATATTGATACACTTGTGAAGGCAAAAAGATCCCAAGTTTCAGGAGCCAGCAGCAGCAAGGAGACTGCAGGAGTGCAGTGAAAGAGAAAAAAAGTGTGATGACACGAAATTAGTTTGCACTCATTAATACAGATCATTAAAAATAAGATTAAACTGGTTTCATATTAAAGACAGTTAATATTGTGCAGTATATTCTCAGCTTCAGTAGGCCCAGCCTAGTAATTTGATCGGATGTAGTATAAGCATGCACTGCTATAACTTTTATTTTGTATTTCTTTTTTTATTTATTTCAAAGCAGTACGACAATTAAGGCGAGAATATTTTTTTTTCATACGTAGCTCCCACTTGAGTTTGTTAAGTGTGGTGAGTTGGTTCAGGTGTAAAACTGCGTTCACTTCATTGTTAAAATAAACCAGTGAACCATGAAATCATTTTTTTTCATTGTTTGTGGAAAAAATGTGTTGTGCTTAGAAAAAATTCCTTGTCATCCGGTAATATGTAGGGTAGGCTACAAATGTAGGCTGAATGATAAAACATAGTACTGAAAAACAAAGCAAAACATTTGGAGTTGACATTCTTTTACTGATCCGGCCCACCTGAGAACAGAAAGTCTGGATCCGGCCCCAGAGCCAAACTGAGTTTGACATGCCTGCACTACTGTAAAAGAATGGATGTTTTTTTTTTCTTCTTCTTTTGACCCCCCCATTTCATATTTTCATGGCAACATAATTGGTTGTATGTTTCATTTTAGTTAAAAAAAGCCAAACATTCAAATTAATGTAGCAAAATAAAATTTTGTTGTGTTATGGTCTACTTTTGGAGAACCATCAACATGTCTTATAAGTCAGGGTGTACTCACGGTATGACAAATATGTCGCAGTTACACAAGCCAAAAAGGGCAATAACGATTGGGAACCACCGCTTATAGGAATAACAATGACAAACCAGTAGCAGGCACGTCATTGGAGAGATAAAACCAACAGTGCAGAGGCAGCTGAGACCTGCAGAACGTCATTGACCGCCCACCTTATAAATATTAATGTCCCAAACGTCCCTGCGTGACCATACGCGATGACGCACCGCGACAATTGCGGGTCCGGATTGCTGCAGCCGCTTGTCAGTGTGACGAAGATTGGCACTCAGGTAAGCTGTCACTCAAAATCCCTATTTTCCGTCCCTATCAATCAAACAATCTGCGCTCAACGCTTAAATGGCCTAGGGCGAGAAAACGCGTAGTCTTGTGGGGCAGCAGAAGCTTGATGAGGGGAGTAACAATGTGGAATAATAAATTCTGTATACAAGAGGAGGGTGGGGAAAAATGTCGCCGTTGAGACGAGGGTTGTGGAAAATCACACGGCCAACGCTCCAAACGAGGCCCGGCAGCTGTAATGCTAGCGCGGAGAGGAAGGATAAGAGGGCGGCTGTTTTACATTATAATTTACCGTTCTCTCGAAGCTGTAGGTAACCTCAGTTTAGGCTCCTTTGGTGCAGCTAAATAAATTCATTTCAAATGCGGTCTTCGACCGATTAAATAAACACAAAGCCAGTGCTATTTCTCACCGTCAAGTCTATTCACATTCTGTATTGGCACACAATTTACAATACACTTAATTTACTGTGTTTTCGTTTATTAGTGCTACGAAAGCCCAACAAAATACTTTTGCTAATGAATTTTTAGAAGATGAATATGGTGGTTTGTATTTTAATAGTACCAGCGGGAGAACCACTTATAAATAGCCGTTAGCTACTGTGCTAATGTTAGCTAGGAACCGGGTCGGCAGTTACGTTCCAATCCATTTGTATTGCCAAATGTGACTTGGTGTTACAGGCGGCCAACATGGAGCACAAAATAGAGGCTCGACACATACTGAGTTGAGTATTTAGTTGCTCGAAGTTGTCAGACTGCTTCGTACATGCGCTCACTTTGCCACCACGCAAAAATCGGACACGGGGCTGAAAGTTCCCTGTTGTGTTAAAAGTCGTTCCAGCCATTTGTTAGTGCAACGGAAAAGCGTGTCAAGAGCTGATGATCTAGTACTAGTAGTTTCATGGATACGAGTGCTGCACTGTGGTGCAAAAATGTTAACTTTATATAATGCCAATTTTAGACTTCACAGCTCATATTTTGTTTTATTCACCCTAAAACGTGGGACAACAAAACATTTTTTTTACTTAATGGTGTCCTTCATAATTACAATGTTTGTGTACGCTCTGTGCTCACGTGTGCCTGCGTGTTTATTATTGTGTTTTATTCATGTATGTATGTATGTATGTATTGTTGGATTTGGTCCACAATTTGGGAAGCGCGCTATCCGCGCCTCACAGCAAAATCCGTAGCCAATCACCTGTTATCCAATTTACTCACTGTGTGCTCGTTTTATTTCTTCAGTTTTAGGAAAAGGCTAAGACACCGAAACAAAATTTTGATTTACACAGGTTGGTTGAGTTCAATCACAATTCTTAAGAAAGCTCTGTTTTCAGGAAAGTACAGTACAGCGCTGGGCCTTTCGTGCGACCATGCTCAAGAGCAGAAAGTCTCCATTCAGAAAAGGCAACGTTCAAGGTTCTTTGGTCAGTTTATATTCAGTTGCACATGCTAGTGTGGGCTGAGTTTGATGGGTGATGAGTAAGGGGGTGTGGCAAGTTCGCAGGAGAGTTTGATTCCATGGGAGTGGGTGCTGGTTCGGTGAGAGCTGGTTCCGTGGGGGTGGGTGCTGATTATGGGCGATTCGGAGTGTGTGGGGGCTGCTGTTTTCCATCCCGTCTTTCGGCCCTGGCGATCACCTTTGACCGGGTTCTTGGTTGTTTTCCTCCTGCCGCTCTTCCTCTGGCACCTCTACCGGTTTTATCTCCAAGTCTCCTTCCTGTACCATTCTTGCACATACATCCACTTCGTCCACTGTCGCACACCGCCCATTCATCATTCTTTCAATTTTGTCATTTTGTACGGAGTTATGTGAACTTTTGGCTGTGACATCATCAATTTGTTAATGTTCCCTGACTATGCAAAGCTCTTACTCACCACTTACCATGCATTTGTTTGTTTGTTCTTTTGACACTATCTTTTGACACATATCTTTTCATTGTTAGGCAAAACATTTCCCTCTGTCCAGAACGTTCAGTAGTAATCCAAAACTGGCGTCTAGTATTAATCAAAACATAAGATATAATCAAGTACTGAACATTCTTAGACGACTTTGGCAGTGTCCGTGATTTAGAAAATCTTCAGGCATGCATTAAACAGTTCCTTAAGGGCCATTAAGCTATTCAGGCAATATATAAAAAAACATTTATTTCAAAGTGCACAGAAATACATATCAGATCATAAAGTTATAAAAACCTTTGACATTACCACCTATCAAAAATGTCTAGTTATGTCTTCTTTATTGATTTGGTGTGTAGGTATAATTATATGCTTAAAATGTTTCTTTTATTGTTTTAATATGTGAATATACTTGTCTGCTTATGTACTTTATTCAATGAGGTTTGAGCATATCTGTTTTTGTAGCTAGGCAGGACTTTTTGTATTTCGACCCCATTTCTTCACTCCCTCTGTTGACCTCAGTTTAACTGAGGTCACCAAAACCGTTGACACTACAGCTCAGTGGCCTAGTAGTAGAGTGTCTGAGACTGGAAGGTAGTGGGTTCAAACCCCGGCCGGGTCATACCAAAGACTATAAAAATGGGACCCATTGCCTCCCTGCTTGGCACTCAGCTTTCAGGGTTGGAATTGGGGGGTTAGATCACCAAATGATTCCCGCGCGCAGCACCGCTGCTGCTCACTGCTCCCCTCTCCCCCAGGGGATGGATCAAAATCACATGGGGATGGGTTGAATGCAGAGGACAAATTTCACCACACCCAGATGTGTGTGTGACAATGATCATTGGGACTTTTTTACCAGGGTTCCTCTGTTGGCACACCATGGCCCTCTGTGGAGCCGCTTCAAGCCCCTCTGTGGGGCCGCCAGTGAGTGAGAAAAATAAATATAGATAAAATTCATACCCAGACATTTGTAAAAGATGGAGAGTGGAAAGGCAATTGGCCTAGACGACATTCCAGTGGCTGCATGGAACTATCAAGGAGAGATGGCAGGGGAGGTTCCTTAAAAAGCGAGAAGATGCCTGAGGAAAGGTGCTGGTTCCTATTTTTTATTTCAGACCACGGTGATGCGCAGAGCTGCACTAGCTACAGAGTTGTTATGTTGATCAAGCAAAGCATGAAGTTATGGGAAATAATGTTAGAAGCGAGGCTTGGAAATCTCTACTGGCCAAAATAATGGAGAGTGTGGCAGAGATGAAGATGTTGCATTTAAATTTTATAGAAGTGGTGCGGGAGGACATGCAGATGTTGGTGTGACAGGACAGAAAGATTTGGAAACGATTGCTCTGCTGTCGCAGACCCTAACAGGAGCAACCGAAAGAAGAGGAAGGAAGAGAAAAAAAATCTGAGGGTTAGGGTTATATTTTGGCTGTCATGATCATTATTGTAGCCCTCACATGTTATCCCTGCACTTTAAATTGTCAATTTTTGCATATTTGAAGCCCTTTGAGACTTGCCTGTTGGCTAAATAAATAAAATTGACCTTACTTTATTTTTCAACTTCTGCATTCTTCTGCCTTTTATTTTTTTTTCAAATCTTAACTGTTTCCACATAAGCTCGGTGGCGCACTGGATAGCACGTCCGCCTCACAGTTAGGAGGGTGCGGGTTCGATTCCACCTCCGGCCCTCCCTGTGTGGAGTTTGCATGTTCTCCCCGGACCGCGTGGGTTTTCTCCGGGCACTGCGGTTTCCTCCCACATCCCAAAAACATGCCTGGTAGGCCGATTGATCACTCCAAATTGTCCCTAGGTGCGAGTGCGAATGGTTGTTTGTCTCTGTGTGCCCTGCGATTGGCTGGCAACCGGTTCAGGGTGTCCCCCGCCTACTGCCCGATGACGGCTAGGATAGGCTCCAGCACGCCCGCGACCCCCGTGGGGACTAAGCGGTACGGAAAATGGATGGATGGATTTCCACATAATTCATCTGATTTACTCCATTCCACTTTTAACATCTTAAATATTCATGCCAAATATTCCAAATATTTACCTTTTTTTTTTTTTGTTTTTTTTGTTGTTGAGAAATTCACAAATTTTCAGCCAAAATTGTATTCATTCTTAATGGCACATTCAACATTTCTCATTTTCTTCCACATAATTCATCCAATTCACCTTCTTTCACTTTCTAGATTAAAATTTCACATTTTCACTTTTGAAATTGCGGCAAAATTTTGCAAAATTAAGTTTCTTTTTTATCGACTCAACTTGTTTCAATTTTTAACTGTTAATCTTATGCCTACCTATTCTAAAATTTCCCTCTTCGGAAAAATTTAAAATTTTCAACTTTAAAATTCACGCCCAATTTTACAAAATTCTTTCTGTATTTTCCTACATTTTCTGACCAATTGAACTCGTTCCAAATGTAAACATAATTTTGTAGCATTCCCCAAATTTTTATTCAGCCTCTTCGCCTTCACACGCAATTTCCACAGAAATTACAAATTCTAGTTATTGTTAATCCTTTCTGAACCTCGTAAAGACAAGCCGCACCAACAATGGATTGATGGATGGATTATTAATCTTAACCTCAAGTGCCTATCATAATTTGCCATTTAAATTAATTGTCGCAAGGGTAATGTCACTGTATTTATTTAAAGCCCTACTGTATTCTTTTTTAATTAAGTAGTGCCCTGTATTACTACACTGCTCAAAAAAAATTAAAGGAACACTGAAAACACATCAGATTTTAATGGTGAATTTTTTTTGGGGGTATATCTATACTCTCATGATAATGATTCAGGGCTGGACCGTCCGCCACTCTCAAATGCGTCCATCTTGTCTTTGTTCTTTTAGTCAATTTTCTTTTTGATCTGCAACTGTGTGTATTCCCCCAACTGTATGGTTCTTGTCCTGTGAAGAGCTTTGCTTGCCCCCTTCAAGCATGATAATAGTTCCTGTTGTTCTCCCAAAGGTCAAAGTTGTCTCATCACCAGTGACCGTCCTCTGTTGCTTTTGAGACAGCCAGTGGAGTAGAGGACTCGGTTCAGGAATTGTGCCATGCGCTAGGGCAGAACACACTGGGACACAAATTTCACAAAACTATCTTTGTGTTATCAAATCTTCCTGTGTAGCATTTGTTTATTACACCCAACTCCTCCTATTAGCATTTGTATTCTATCAGTTGGGCACATTCATCATCGTAGTATCAAACCGCCCTTATCAAATGCTTTCTCTTTTTCCTTCTGAGTAATCCATCCACACTACCCATTAACAAGGCTAAAATCTTCGTTCTTCTTTTATTTTTTTTGTTTTTTCTGACTTCCATTGTTTATCATCAAATAAAGTTCTGAAATCCTTTGTAATTAACTGTAATGTAATTTAACATTCGACCCACATGGTTGTATATGCGGAAAATGTTATTGTTCAATCTATGGGTCATACAGTGCCTGTGTTCCAAATATGACACTCCTCCTTGATTTAACATCTCATAAGTTATTATTGTCAGCAGCGCTAAAGAATAGTGCTTGAAAGTGAATGCCTTATCGCCCAATTTAAAACACATGCCACATTTGAGCTAGTATTTCATTTATTTATTTGCCATCCTCATGCTAGCTGGCATATGTCAGAAGTAATTTTGCTTTTAATTTTAAGTCCTTTAAAATTTCTATATACCGTATTTCTTGGACTAAAAGTCGTGTTTTTTCATAGTTTGTGTGTGTGGGGGGGGGCGACGTATACAGAGGAGCGACTGATATGTGAATTTTTTCACAAGTTTTCAAAAAAAACTTTTATCGTTACAGTTCAGTAGTTGTTGGCTCGTTGAACTCTTGTTTTGTTAAATAAAGAGCCATTTACCAAACCCACGTCTTTCCTTGTACTTTGTTAACGCTGCAATATACTAGATCTGTGGAATAACGACGATGCTGACGTCAGGGCGCACGCGCGGCGTTGTTGACAAAGGACGAGCAATTTGATTGATGGATTTAATGATTTGAAGTGACACAGATGGTTTGATCATATTATTGCTCATATAATAGTTATTTGATATATAATTTATATATCGTTATATGGGCCTGTGGAATATTTTAAAGTGCGAGCGCCGTCAGCTGCGCGCATCCGGCCGTCATTGTTGACATAAAGGACGATCGACGGATTTAATGATTAGGAGTGACACAGATGGTTTGATAATATTATTGCTTATATAATAGTTATTTGATATATAATTTATATATCGTTATGGGCCTGTGGAATATTTTGAAGTGCAACCGCCGTCAGCGTCGCACACCCGGCCGGCATTGTTGACATAAAGGACCATCGATGGATTTAATGAATTGGAGTGACACAGATAGTTTTATAAACGTGTTATTTATGTAATGCTTATTTGAATAACTCTGAATGTTACATCAGGCCCGTTCTCAGCTCTTCGTTTGTACCTATTGTTTAGCCCGTTGTTGCTCGTTCATGTCTGTTGTTGGTGTTGGATTTTGTCAAATAAATTTCCCCCAAAATGCGACTTATACTCCGGAGCGACCTTATATATGTTTTTTTTCACGTTATTGTGCATTTTATGGCTAATGCCACCTATATTCCGGAGCGACTTTTAGTCAGAAAAATACGGTACTTACTGCACTGAGATAAACTGTTAAATATATCTTTAAAAAACAAACAAAAAACAATCTATGCTCCTGCACAGACCTTGCATGTTGACTCTTAAAAGTGGCACCCAAATGACAGATTACAAATCAAACCTCCTCTTTCACTCACAATTTTTGATAAAACAATCTACTCATCTAGACACTGTCATCACATACTAAATAATGGTCTGCAAATTAATCATAATGTTGTTGTTGTCCCTCAAAACATGTGACTAGAATTTGTACAATTATTAACCTTCATCAATTGATCAATTATCTCCTCACTAAATTCCGTGCCTGTTAACCTATCTGCATGAAGAAAACATTTACAATTTACTATTAACTCGGCATCTGTCCTGCTATATCAGCGATGCCTTTACTTTTTTTTTTTCTTTTTTCACGAGTCTCTGACTCGTATGGTGGCCTAGCCGAGCTAATCAACCCCGACCTTAGGCAACAGTACAAAGTCCCGAAGCGTCTACTATTGAGGCCACTCCGGTGCCCATATGCTAGCCATTGACATCCCACAAGTTCCAGCGGTGAGAGCGCCCTTCGCTGATCAGACAAAGTCCTCATCACCTTTGTCTTTTTCAAAAAGAAATCACTTTTTCGCCAGTTTCCATACAATCATAAGTGTATATACAACCACCATTCCTGAACACAGAGCTAAAATTATTAATATTTAGTTTTACTCTGCTTTCACTCCACAATATTGCTGAACTGGGAGATTTTATTGAAAAATAGTTTCCCCCCTTACCTTTTGTGCCGATCGGTCTGCAATATTGTTGCGCAAGAGCGAAGAAGGAAGAATCTTTCCTGGAGCATGCACTTTTGATTCTGAAGAAATCACGCCAGATGGTCACCATTTGTTAGATTTGGTCCACAATTTGGGAAGCGCGCTATTCGCGCCTCACGGCAAAAGCCATAACCTGTTATCCAATTTACTCACTGCATGCTCGTTTTATTTCTTCAGTTTTAGGAAAAGGCTAAGATACTGACACAAAATTTAGACTTATACAGGTTGATTGAGTTCAATCACAATTCTTAAGAAAGCTCTGTTTTCAGGAAAGTACAAGAAAGAAAGAAAGCGCTGGGCCTTTCGTGCGACCATGCTCAAGAGCAGAAAGTCTCCATTCAGAAAAGGCAACGTTCAAGGTTCTTTGGTCAGTTTATATTCAGTTGCACATGCCAGTGTGGGCCGAGTTTGATGGGTGATGTTCGGTGAGCGCTGGTTCCGTGGGGGTGGGTGCTCATTATGGGCGATTCGGTGTGTGTGGGGCTGCTGTTTTCCATCCCGTCTTTCGGCACTGGCGATCACCTTTGACCGGGTTCTTGGTTGTTTTCCTCCTGCCGCTCTTCCTCTGGCACCTATACCGGTTTTATCTCCAAGTGTTCTTCCTGTACCATTCTTGCACATGCATCCACTTCGCCCACTGTCGCACACCGCCCATTCATCATTCTTTCAATTTTGTCATTTTGTACGGAATTATGTGAACTTTTGGCTATGACACCATTAATTTGTTTGTTCCCTGACTATGCAAAGTTCTTACTCACCACTTACCATGCATTTGTTTGTTTGTTCTTTTGACACTATCTTTTGACACATATCTTTTCATTGTTAGGCAAAACATCTCCCTCTGTCCAGAACATTCAGTAGTAATCCAAAACTGGCATCTAGCATTAATCAAAACATAAGATATAATCAAGTACTGAACATTTTTAGATGACTTTGGCAGTGTCCATGATTTAGAAAACCATCAGGCGTGCATTAAACAGGTCCTTAAGGGTCATTAAGCTATTCAGGCAATATAGTATGTCAAGTCAAGTTTATTTGTATAGCCCTAAATCACAGTCTCAAAGGGCTTCACATAGACAAAAATTGACAATTATTCTCAAAGCATCCCCTCATCTTAAGCTCCCAAAAGGGCAAGGAAAAACTCAAAAAAACCCTACCAGGGGAAAATGAGAAACCTTGAGAAGGGACCACAGATGGAAGGATCCCCCTTTCAGGATCACCAGGTTGTAATGGATGCAGAGAGGGCACAAGTAATACATAATATGAAAATCAATGAAAAAATGGATGTCGGAGGTGCCCTCGATTGTCCTGGCAGTGTCTTCAAGGAGGTTGAGCTGCAGTTTCCTCATCTTGAATTGGTCCCCGAGAATCCAGCTAGCCGCTATCAGCTTTTGCGCCACCTAACCCCCTCCCCAGCCAGGGAGGGGGGTGGGGAGAGAGAACAAAAACAAACTCCGGCCGAATCGGCCACTACAATTTAGTTAAAGGCCATCTCATAGAAATGTGTCTTTAAACGTGTCTTAAATGTTTCTACTGAGGTAGCAGTTCTAATATCCATAGGTAGGGCATTCCAAAGCTCTGGAGCCTGAATAGAGAATGCTCTAAAACCTGCAGACATTTTCTTGGCCCTCGGTGTAACTAAAAGACTAGCGTTTTGTGAACAAAGGTTACGAGACGGAACATAAGGAACGACTAGGTCGACAAGATATGAAGACGCTAAGCCATGCAGTGATTTATAGGTTAGTAGAAGAACCTTGAAGTCACATCTTAAATGGACCGGGAGCCAATGTAAGTTGGCTAATATTGGGGTAATGTGATCAAATTTTCTTGTCCGTGAGAGCAGACTCGCAGCAGCATTTTGTACTAACTGTAGACTTTTGATGAGGGATTTAGGAAAACCAGAGAATAATACATTACAGTAGTCCAGGCGCGACGTGACGAACGCATGTATAATAGTTTCCGCATCCCCGGTCGAGGATCGGACGAATCTTAGCAATAGTACGAAGGTGACAAAACGCAATTCTGGTTATATTCATAATGTGTTTTTGAAAGGAGAGCGTTTGGTCAAATATTACCCCGAGATTTGTTACAGTATCACTCTGAGTGATAGTACGGTTATCTATAGTTATAGTGGTTTCCTTAAATAAGTGTTGATAACGAGTAGGACCAATTATCAACATCTCAGTTTTATCTGGGTTAAGAGGAAGGAAGTTGAGAGACATCCATTGCTTGATCTCCGCAAGGCACGCCTCAAGATTACAACAGTCCCGCGGATCTGTCATCGATAACGGCATATATATGTGGAGGGAGTGTTCGTAAAAAAATAACAAAAAACGTGATTGTTATTTTCAAAAGAGCCTTATGAGAGATTCGCTACTGTAGCTCTGAGATCATTCAACTCAAAGTTCATCAAAAACAATATCAAAAAAACATTTATTTCAAAGTGCACAGAAAAGTTAGGGTTAGGGTTAGTATGCCACATCTTTTGATGGAAATAAAAGTTTTCAGCCTACAGAAATACAGACAGAGGGCTCAGTATACAGACACCCCAAAAATCAAAGTGAAAAAATGATATGGCAGGCTCGTCCTTTTTGCCTAAATTCAATTTCTGCAACTCAAAATTATTTTCAATATCTTGTGTGGCCCCCACGAGCATGTATGCATGCTTGACAACGTCGCGGCATGCTCCTAATGAGACGACGGATGGTGTCTTGTGAGATGTCCTCCCAGATCTGTCTAAGGGCATCAGTGAGCAGTCAGATTGCCGTTCTCTCGCCAGTCTGTTCGTCCCTCTATGGAAATCCCTCCCCAGACCATCACTGACCCATCACCAAACCGGTCATGCTGAATGATGTTGCAGGCAGCATAGCGCTCTCCTTGGCTTCTCCAGACCCTTTCACATCTATCACAGGTGCTCAGGGTAAACCTGCTCTCATCGGTGAAAAGCACAGGGCGCCAGTGGCGGACTTGCCAGTTCTGGTGTTCTATGGCAAATGCCAATCGAGCTCCACGGTGCTGAGCAATGAGCACAGGAAACACTACAGGACGTCGTGCCCTGAGGACACCCTCGTGAAGTCTGTTTCTGACTGTTTGGGCAGAGACATTCACACCAGTAGCCTGCTTGAAGTAATTCTGTAGGGCTCGGGCAGTACTCAACCTGTTCCTCCTTGCACAAAGCAGCAGATATCGGTCCTGCTGATGGAATGAGGACCGTCTACGGCCCTGTCCAGCTCTCCTAGAGTAACTGCCTGTCTCCTGGAATCTCCTCCATGCTCTGGAGATTGTACTCGGACACATATCAAATCTTCTTGGAACAGCACGCATGGATGTGCCATCCTGGAGGAGTTGGACAATCTGCGGAACTTCAGGAGGGTTAAGAAATCGCCTCTGGTTGGTGCTCCTTCCCTCGCGCGTGGCCGGATGCTGCTCCTGTGCTTGAACTCAGTCACGCCCGCAGTGACGCACATTGTTCAGAGGCACACCCCGCGCTGTCAGCACTCATGGCCGCTGTCCCAACTATTAGACGGCAGTGCTTTTTAACTATGTGCGCGGCAGTTGGCGCTTGTCCTCAGTGAAGCACATTGCTCAGAGGCACGCTATCAGGGTTCATTACCACTGTCCCGGACCCTGGCCACCTAATTCCCGTTTACCTGATCTGCTGTTTAATGGTACGCCTGGCTGGTTGTCTGCCTTGACACATGCATACCTTGCACCTGATTCCCATTTGTCTGATCCGCTGTGCAACAAGATGCCACCACGATGCACGACGCAAGCGCGCTGACCGACTCGTCAATCGTCTTGTGCACCCGCTCTGCCAGGTGTTCTGGCCTCCCTTTTCTCGTTTTCATCTTTTTGCATTCCCCTAATAAACAGTCCGTGTTGCACATGGTTGTCCTGCCTCGTTCGTGACAGGCTGGCTGTCCGCAGCCTGGCAATTTTGAATGCAGGAAAAACCCTGATTCCTGCTCAATCAGGTGCCAGAGAAGTTTCTTAATTTATATGTTCGGTCTACACATATTTACAATTTGTTCTCAAGGATGAGTATAACATTGTGATCATAGTAAAAAAAGCAATCAATGTTCGGTCATTTGGTTTACAAAGAATGAAAATATTTAAATGTAAACGATACAGTAATACCATCTAAATTTTTCTCCACATTAACACGGTCATTGTAAGGTTTATGTAAATTTAATAAAAATTGTGTTTTGTTTAGGCTGACTACCTTTTCTCACAATCTATAATGCCTGAGTGCTTGCAGCATCTGCGTTGAGCATGATGGCAGCCCATTCGGTTTCCATTGACAAATACTCCAAAGGAAAGCGCCAGGTGGGTGAGCAAGATTATTATTTCATATACCTTTTTTGACACAAGAAACATGTTTTGTTTTGTCTAAATAATAATACTAAGGTAAAGGGTGTGTTCAACACCCTGTAAATCTGCCGTTTTCTTTTTTGCTACGCGAGCATGTGTGTTGTAGTTGTCGTCATTGTGTTGTCATAGTTGCGTGTGTGTATGTACAATGGGTACGGAAGTATTAAGACCCCCTTATGTTTTCACCCTTTCTAATATCACAGCCGTTTGCCTAAATAATAAAAGTAATATTTTTGCAGCGCAATGGCCACACCTTTTACATCACAAAATTTAACGCATGAGCATGATCAAAATCTTGAGGCTATCCTGACAATTTTTTTGTTGGATTTGTTGAAGTACATCGAAGTGTAAAGAATTAGATTTCCTATCTTTAAGTGGCGCTATAGGTACAAGATATTATCATTTACGGTATTTTCCGGACTATATGTACAAGTACGGCGTACATGTTGCACCAGCCATAAAACGCATAATAAAGAAGGAAAAGACGTATACAAGTTGCACTGGAGTATAAGCCTGTTTTGGGGAGAAATTTATTTGATAAAATCCAACATCAAGAACAGACAGGTCATTTTGAAAGGCAATTTAAAATAAAAATAGAATAAAGACAACAACAGGCTGAATAATTGTGTGGTATACAATAGCATAAATAACATGCTAACAAATTAACCAAACCATCCGTGTCACTCCAAATCACTAAATCTGATGAAATCTTCATCCTCTATCACTTTTAAACAACTTCGCTAACTCCGGAGGGAGAAGATGCAATGCTTTCTCTCCTACGTCACTTATGTCAGATTCTTTGTCAGTTGCAATCTAATTATTCCACAGGCCGAGAGCGCCCTCTTGCGGTTTAGTGTGAAAATAACATGTGAAATGATATAATGTGTTAATTTCACACAAGTCACTCCAGCGTATAAGTCACACCCCTGGCCAAATAATGAACTATGAAAATAAAACTCTGATTTATAGTCACGAAAATACGGTAGATATCTTCAGACTAAACATATAACGTTTCAGATTTTCTGGATTATGTGCAGGTGAGTTATTAACAAGATATGCATATGAAATGCTAAATTTAATTGCCTGACCCTGTTTTACAGTATTTTGTATTTTATTATATTTTATAGTATTTTATCCATCCATTCTCTACAACAATTGTCCCCACGGAGGTCGCGGGCGTGTTGGAGCCTATCCCAGCAGCCATCGGGCAGTAATCGGGGGACACCCTGAACCGTTTGCCAGCTGATCGCGGGGCACACAGAGACGAACAACGATCCGCACTTGCACTCACACCTTGTGGCAATTTGGAGTGCTCAATTGGCCTACCAAGCATGTTTTTGGGATGTGAGAGGAAACCGGAGTGCCCGGGTGGGGGGGACGGGTCCGACAGCTCAGAGGTGGCTCGGGTGTCTCATCAGGATGCCTCTTGGACGCCTCCATGGGAAGGTGTTCCGGGCAGGTCCCATTGGCAGGAGGCCCTGTGGACGACCCAGGGCGCGCTGGAGAGACTGTCTCTCAGCTGGCTTGGGAATGCCTTGGGATCCCCCCGGGGATGAGCTGGACGAAGTGGCTGGGGAGAGGGAAGTCCGGGAGGCCCTTCTAAAGCTGTTGCCCCCACGACCTGACCCCGGATAAGCGGAAGAAGATGGATAGATGGATTTATAGTGTTATAGTATTTTCAGGCTAGCTGGCCGGGCAACGTTAGCCTCGGCGACTCGCGAGCATTCCCCCACCCGCCGCGACGGCATATCGGCATATATATATATATATATATATATATATATATATATATATATATATATATATATATATATATATATATATATATAGTCAAACCTTGGTTTTCGACCAGAAGGCGGTTCGAGAAGTGAATCTGTCAAATTCAGAATCTATTTTTCCCATTACAAATAATGGAAAAAAAATTAATCCGTTCCAAGACTAAAAAAAAAAAAACGCCTTTTTTAAGCATTTTTTAATTTGCGCATTTTTGTCCCATCGCGCAACTGCAGCGTACTGCTGAACGCGCAACCGTAGCGCGTATTTTTAAAGTCCTGATGTACTTTCCAAAATTTAAGTGGACCTCAGTGCACAGGGAGCTTAACTTGGTCCGATCGCGCAACCGCAGCGCGCCGGGCGCTCACTGTCGCATTGGTTTAAGAGTGTCTTTGTGTTTTAGGATGGCTTTACTGCTCCCACTTGCTTTCTTTGGAGGCATGATTAGGGGTTAATACAATCCTCAAAGTAACGAAAATACGATAACGAAAGGAGTCAGTCGGCATCCGGGCCGCATGATCGGGTTTTCTCGGGTCCTTTTGGCTCATTTCGCGAGGTTCGACCTCCGAATTTTGTTCGACAACCGAAGCAGAACAATCTAGAATTTTTCGTTCAAATTCCGATTTGTTCGAGAACCGAGGTTTGACTGTATACCCTCCCCCCTTACTTTTCCGTGCTTTTTCACATTTGCCATTCTCATCCCTGTATTTTATAGCAACTCTAGTTTGAAGTCAATTGTATGAACCCTCCATGACAGGGGTGCAAAACTCATGCAAAAATCAATGGATGAAGTTAGACATTCAAAAATTCACAACTCCTGTTCATTTTAGACTTTTAGAGTGTGGCTGGAATTGAACGTTTGTATGTCTTGGAGTGGTACATGTGCCTGCCAATTTTCCTAGCCCAGGTTAAACATACCAGGATTGATTTTTATTTTTGCACTCGAGGTGGCACTCTCATTAAACTTCAAAAACAGGCGATATGGACTATTCACAACAAACCCTACACTTTCCACACAAAACGAATTGTTTCTTAAGGATGAAATACTCAAGCTTCAAGATATTATACACACTTCATGAGCTAACATGTATAATGTCTCTAGAGTTGACATGCCTTTTACCATACAAAATATATTCAGAACGAGACAAAATAACCTTAGGCTCAGAGGACAGTTGATATTTGAGCACCTGCAAATAAACACAACATTAAGAAGTTACACACTTACACACTTGTTAAATACTGGAAAAGTTAAATGCAGAAATCAAGATGTGTGCAAATCTAAAGACTTTCAGAAAAACATTGAACAGCCTACTGATACAAAAATACAATGTATGAGACTAACCGTATTCGCCCGAATATAAGACGATGTTTTTTGCATTGAAATGAGACTGAAAAAGTGGGGGTTGTCTTACATTCTGGGTCTAGACCAGGGTTTTTTGCTTCAGTTGTTGAACAAAATTTGGAGGTCGAACCTCGCGAGATGAGCCGGGAGGACCCGAGAAAACCCTACCGCCCGGCCCGGATGCCGACTGACTCCGTAGTTATTGTATTTTCGTTACTTTGAGGATTGTATTAACCCCTAATCATGCCTCCAAAGACAGCAAGTTGGAGCAGTAAAGCCATCCTAAAACACAAAGACGCTGTTAAAGCAATGCGACAGTGAGCGCCCGGCCGGCACGCTGCGGTTGTGCGATCGGACCAAATTAAGCTCCCTGCACATTGAGGTCCACTTAAATTCTCGAAAGTACATCAGGACTTTAAAATTATTTTCTAAATTTCAGCGACGGCACATGCGATATCAGGGCTTTAAAAATATTTTCTAAATTTCAGCGACGGCTCTGTCACAATAATGCGACCAGCGCGGTGCAGTTGTGCAGTGGGCAATGCGCTATGGTTGAGTGCTGCAGATGCGTGATCGGACAAAATGCTTTAAAAAAAGGCATTTTTTTTTTGTTTTGGAACGGACTAAATTTTTTTCCATTATTTGCAATGGGAAAAATAGATTCGGAATTCGACCGATTCGCTTCTCGAACCGCCTTCTGGAACGGATTGTGGTCAAAAACCGAGCTTTGACTGTAGTTCAGTGTCTCTATTAGGATTGAATATTTTGCTATCTCCGATCCAAGGAAAAAGCGCATGAAGCTTTGTCACCGACGGACCATACTTTATGGCCGTCTGAGACATTCGTACCCCAGACAGGGTCATGAGGGTCAAAGGTCACAACAGCCCTGCGTCGACATCCAGGAGAGTTGTGTGCCGTTGTCATCTGATGATGCTGTATCTTCAGGTGTGGTCTGTTACCCACACTGGTGCACACACTCCTGTCCAGTTGGCGGGCAGCATCGGACAACCCTTGTGACCACAAAGCCACCAGCCATTCTGTATGAAGTAGGTTCCGTTTGATGGTGCAGCCATGTTGGCTGGAGAGCCCACTCCACTTGAAATGGCTGTCCTATCCTGGCACTCAGCGGTGTTGTCCAAAGCTCCCATCCAGTTTCCCCCTGGAGAGTAGTCGTCGTCAATGCATTTGTGGGTTTCCTTTCCTTGGATGTAACACGTGTAGTTCACTCCAGGTGGCCTCTCTGTATAGCCACTTGTGGCATCTTTCGTCCTTCAACAGTCACATTGAGATTAATCCAAAAGAGTTCGATCACAGGTTTCTTTCTGTGAGTCCAGGGCAGTAGAGCTAGCATCACTGACTTTGACAGCATGGTGTTGAAATCCTCCCTTAGAGGCCATGCATTTCGAGTCAGTGACATTCATCACTTTGGCTTCGAGGTGAACTTGCGGGGTGGAAGGGTGGAGTTTGGAACACACATAGCATCCCTCCTGTGTGTGGGATCTCACAGTGAACTTCACATACTGGTAACAAGTGTTGATTTTGTATGGGTTTCTGTGGTCCCATGACCAGTCCTCAAAGTTCTCATCATGTGATCATCTTTTCTTCAGTTGACATTGTCAATCGATCTATTCAGAAGAGCCCATAGACCATAGCACGCTCCAACCACGCAGCAGAAGATCCACCTGGCATTTGCAGCCCCATTGCTACTAGGATGGCAGAGACACCGGGACATCCCCTCGCCTTCAGAGCGGGGATCCTTGAATTCCTCACCAACATTGAGACGCCCCACCCTAAACAATGAGGCCCCTTTGTAGTCAGGCTTCACCACCATTCCAAAATTAGGGGTCCAGCACTCTCTACAATTTGCAGTGGCTGAGGTGAATCCAGCTGGGCCTTTCAGCAATTTTTCTGCGGTGGGGGTAGTCAGCGACTTGAAACGGTCCCTTCCACTGTGGCTGGCCCAGTTTGTCCTGTTTGACGACCTTTATGTCGTTCCAGTCTCCTGGCTTGGAGCAGTTGTTGACCTGTGGGTAAGAAAGATCAGGCGGCAGTAAATTTGCATTCGACACATCTTTCAGTTTGAGTGCTCTGATCATGCTATCTGCCAAGGGCTGTTCTTTGTCTGCTTTTTGCAAATCTTGTATCATTCAACAGTATATTTTATTGCCCTTTTGAACTGGGCAAATAGGAGTGTTTGCAAGGAGAGTCTGAGCACTTCCTAATGATTCCTCCTGACCAAAGACCATTTATGACAGGGGCTATCCCATTGATTGCTTCCTGTTTTAAAGAAGATTCTCTGATCTTGGTTGGATTTTGACTGGAGGAATGGACCGCAAATCCTGTAGCAGATGGTTCCTTTTCCCACCTCCTTACCAGTCAAACAAATGTTGATTAGTCAGGGAAGCGCATAAGCACGTGCCCTTCCAACAACTACAACACTTCCTCATAGCTTATTTAGTCACTTCAAGCATCTTCCAATTGCTTACAGCAAAAGTTTGAAAAGTTTGAGAAAATTTTAACTCAATGGTATGACACCAAATGTATGGTATTTTTCGGACTAAAAGTCGCTCCAGAATTCGCATTAGCCATAAAATGCACAATAAAGTTAAAAAAAACAACATATATAAGTCGCATTTTGGGGGAAATTTATTCGACAAAATCCAAAACCAAGAACAGACATGAACGAGCAACAGGCTAAACGATAGGTATGCTAACATGACAAACACAAACGAAGAGCTGAGAACGGGCCTGACGTAACATTCAGAGTTCTTCAAATAACTATTACATAAATAACACGTTTATAAAACCACGTGTCACTCCAATTCAATAAATCCATCGATCGTCCTTCATGTAAACAATGCCGCCCGCGTATGCGCCGCGCTGCTGACGTAGCACTCGTCGTCAGTTGCAGTTCTAAATATTCCAGACCCATATAACGATATATAAAGTATATATCAAATAACTATCATATAAACATTATCAAACATCTGTGTCACTCCAAATCATTAAATCCATCGATCGAATTCCTCGTCCTTTGTCAACAACGCCGCGCGTGCGCCCTGACGTCAGCCTCGTTGTTATTCCACACATCTAGTACATAACTATATTGTAGCGTTAACAAAGTACCAGGAAAGATGTGGGTTTGGTAAACGGCTCTTTATTTAACAAAACAAGAGTTCAACGAGCCAACAACTACTGAACTGTAATGATAAAAACATATACAAGTTGCTGCACGAAATAAAATATATCAAATAACTAACATAAATAGTTCTCCGCCACACGGCCCCAAGGACCGGTGTCGACTTCCAGGCGTGTAGCTGATCAAGATGGCCCCGGAGGTGGCACTTCCAGCCACGGAGGTGGCTGAGACCTACGCAGAGTAGGACCGGGCGTGCGTAGGAGCAGTGTCCGAGCCCCATCCACCGTCCCCGGACAGCCAGCTGCCGAGTGCCGGCCCCCGACTTCCAGCCATGGAGGTGGAAGAGAGCTCCTTAGAATAGGACTGGGCGTACATGAAAGCCATGTCCGAGCCCCATCCACCGTCCCCGGACAGCCACCAGTCCAAGCGCCGGCCCCCGACTTGCATCCACTGAGGTGAAAAAGACCTCCGTAGAGCTCCAGGTGTGCGTAAAAGCCATAATAGTTTTTCAAACCTTCTGTGTCACTCCAAATCATTAAATCCTTCAAACTCTTCGTCCTCCGTGTCACTTACAAACAAAGCCGCTAATGATGCCGGGTAGTACGTGGGGCCCTTCGTCATCCCGTGATTGAATCGTTTGTCCTTTATGTAAAGAACCGCCGCGCCGCTGACGTTACTTGATTGATTGATAGAACTTTATTCATCCCACAGCGGGGTAATTCACTTGTCACAGCAGCGCATATGAGTGCAAGAATAATAAAGAGTGCAAGAATAAAACAAGTGCCAGAATTACAAAAAAGGATAAATAACAGACAAGGACAAACACAAGTGCTGCTAGTAGAGACGAAACACATTCATTTTATCAGGTGGCACGCATGTTGTAAAGTCTGACAGCAGAGGGAATGAAGGACCTTTGGAACCGTTCCTTCCTACATTGAGGGTGCAAAAGTCTGCCGCTAAAGGAGCTGCTCAGGGACCGCACAATCTCATGGAGGGGGTGAGAGGTGTTGTCCATGATGGATTTAAGCTTAATCAACGTCCTCCTCTCACCTACAACCTCAATGGAGTCCAGGGGACAGCCCAGGACGGAGCTCGCTCTTCTGACCAACATATTCAGTCTCCCCTTGTCCCGGTCAGTACTGCCCCCACCCCAGCAGACCACAGCGTAGAGGATAGCTGAGGCCACCACAGAGTCATAGAAGGTCTGGAGGAGAGCCCTGCACACACCGAAGGACCGCAGTCTCCTCAGCAGGTGGAGGCGACTCTGGCCCGTTTTGTACAGGGCGTAGGTGTGATCAGTCTCGTCCAGTTTGTTGTTAAGGCAAACACCCAGGAATTTGTAGTTCTCCACTACCTCAATGTCCAATCCTTGGATGTTCACCGGAGTGAAGATGGGTGCTGTCAAATTACAATAATCCCTTGCCACATCGCGTTTGTTTTTTAAATTTTTGAAAATTTGTGAAAAAATTCACATATAAGTCGCTCCTCAGTATAAGTCGCCCCCCCCAAACTATGCACTCTCCCTCCTTCTGAGGCTTGGCGACGCCCATACCTCACACCTTGACAAACTTTTTGGGAGGATGTGTTCTTTACTACTTATCATTTAATTTGACTTTTTTTCTAAAACCCTACTCAGTTTCCCAGTTCACACATCTTCTGCATGTATTACTGGTTGTGTTACTGGTTCTTTTCTAGTTAGTTATCAATCCAAAAGCAACTCTTTTTTTTCTTAGCATTTATCTTACTCTTCAAAGTTGTTCTACTAATTTTTCATACCGTATTTTTCGGGCTATAAGTCGCGTATTTTTTCATAGTTTGTTTAGGGGGCTGACTTATACTGAGGAGCGACTTACATGTGAATTTTTTCACACATTTTCAAAAAATAAGAAAAAAAGTGGAACCGCGATGTAGCAAGGGATTACTGTAATTTTCATTTCAAGTGACATCAGCGGCGCGGCGCGGCGGTTGCTTACATAAAGGACAAAGATTCGATCACGGGATGACGAAGATGACGAAGAGTTTGAAGGATTTAATGATTTGACACAGAAGGTTTGAAAAACTATTATGGCTTTTACGCACACTCGGTCCTACTCTACGGAGCTCTCTTTCACCTCCGTGGATGGAAGTCGGGGGCCGGCGCTCGGCCGGGTGGCTTTCCGGGGACGGTGGATGGGGCTCGGACATGGCTTTTACGCACGCCCGGTCCTATTCCATGGAGCTCTCTTCCACCTCCGGGGCTGGAAGTGGATGGAAGTCCACGCCGCCATACGCCTGGAAGTCGATGTCGGTGCTTGGGGCCGTGTGGCGGCAAACTATTTATGCTACAGTTATTTGATATATTTTATTTTGTGGAGCAACTTCTATGTTTTTATTGTTACAGTTCAGTAGTTGTTGGCTCGTTGAACTCTTGTTTTGTGAAATAAAGAGCCGTTTAGTGCCGTGAAAAAGTTTGTGAACCCTTAGGATTTTACAATATATTTGCATTTTTTTAAAGAAATAACGGAGACAAGTTCACAATAGTGTTACAGAATGGTGACACATTGCCATTATGGCTGAATACAAATTAATAGGACTATATTTTAACTATAAACACACAAGAATAACAAAATAATGAAAACGCAGTTGTGAATAAGTTTGTGAACCCTTGCCAACAGTCAGAGTTAATAGCTTGTTGCACCTCCTTTAGCAGCAATGACTTCTTGCAATCTTTTCTTGTAAGTACTGACGAGTCTCTCACATCGAGCTGGGGAGATTTTGGGCCACTCCTCCCTGCAGAACTGCTTCAGTTGTCCAAGGTTTGATGGTTTTCTTTGGTGCACTGCTTTTTTCAGGTCCGACCACAACATTTCTATCGGATTTAAGTCTGGACTTTGACTGGGCCACTCCAGAACATTGAATTTTTTCTTTTTGAGCCATTCCGATGTTGATTTACTTGCATGCTTTGGATCATTGTCCTGTTGCAGCATCCAGTTTCTTCCTAACTTGAGCTTCTTTACAGACGGTTTAACGTTTTCTTCCAGAATATTTTGGTAAACCTCGGAATTCATGATTCCTTCTATGATGGTAAGTTGCCCTGGTCCTGCTGCTGCAAAGCAGCCCCATACGAGTACTCGTCCTCCTCCATGTTTTACAGTAGGGATGAGGTGCTTTTGTTGATAAGCTGTGTTTGGTCGTCTCCAAACAAATCTGTTTTGATTTTGGCCAAAAAGTTCTATTTTAGATTCATCAGTCCATAAAATGTTGTTCCAAAATTCTTGAGGCTTTCCTATGTGCTCTTGAGCAAATTTTAACCGAGCTGCAATATTCTTTTTTGATAGTAATGGCTTCTTCCTTGCTACCCTTCCATGAAGGTTATTCTGAGCCAGTCTTTTTCTGATGGTGCTGTCATGAACTTCAATTCCTTTGCTTGAGAGAGATTTCTGAAGGTCTCTAGAGGTAAGTCTGGGGTTATCAGTGACTTCTCTCACCATCTCTCTTTCTGCTCTGCCTGTTATCTTCCTTGGACGACCAGATCTTCGAAGTGAAGTAGTTACTCCATGTTCTTGGTACTTGTAAATCACTTGTCTTACAGTTGAAACATGTAGCTGCAGATCTTTGGCTATGGTTTTGTAACCTTTTCCAGATTTGTGAGCTGCAATTATTGCTCCTCTGTGGTCTGGAGACAGCTCTTTAGATCTTCCCATTGCTAGATTTGTAATGTTTGTGTCCACGCAGGTATAGCTCTACTAAATGACAAGTACATTCAGGTGCGTATACAACAAGTGTGGCTTTAAGGTCTGTCAAGTCACATGAAATTACCCGAAGTCATCTAGTATTGAAAGACATGTCACACAGTCAGTTTTAACTTCTATAGGTGGAAAGGTTCACAAACTTATTCACACCTGTGTTTTGATTTTTTTGCTATTTTCTTATGCTTCCTGTTAAAACAGGGTTTTGCAGATTTGTGTCAATGCTAACTAGCCTTGTGTCAATATCCTGTAACACTTTTGTAAACTTGTCACCGTCATTTCTTTAAAAAAAGTGCAAATATATTGTAAAATCCTAAGGGTTCACAAACTTTTTCACGGCACTGTACCAAACCCAAGTCTTTCCTTGTACTTTGTTAATGCTACAGTATAGTTATATACTAGATCTGTGGAATAACGACAAGGCTGATGTCAGGGCGCACGCGCGGCATTGTTGACAAAGGACGAGGAATTTGATCGATGGATTTAATGATTTGGAGTGACACAGATGGTTTGATATTATTGCTTATATAATAGTTATTTGATATATAATTTATATATTGTTATATGGGCCTGTGGAATATTTTGAAGTGCAAGCGCCGTCAGCGGCGCGCACCCATTGTTGACATAAAGGACGATCGATCGCTTTAATGAATTGGAGTGACACAGATGGTTTTATAAACGTGTTATTTATGTAATAGTTATTTGAATAACTCTGAATGCTACGTCAGGCCCGTTCTCAGCTCTTCGTTTGTGTTTATGTCACGTTAGCATACTTGTCGTTTAGCCTGTTGTTGCTCGTTCATGTCTGTTCTTGGTGTTGGATTCTGTCGAATAAATTTCCCCCAAAATGCGATTTATACTCTGGAGCGATTTATGGTTTTTTTCACGTTATTGTGCATTTTATGACTAATGCGACCTATATTCCGGAGCGACGTTTAGTCCGAAAAATACGGTAGTCTCCAGCAACTTCAACCATTCAACTTGTATTTTCCTTTCATTGAGGCAATCATTCATCCCTGCCTATTTGCTTCTCACACACAGTCTCCAAAAAGGAGCCTTTTCATCACATTGGTCTCAATTTATCCAAGCTCTCCACACAACATTCATATATCATTCTCAACTCACGTTCCTTATCCTAATTTTTCTATTATTTCTCATAAATGTAGCATTGCAATGTCTCAAATTCACAATTTTGCTTCATCCAATTCCTGAAAACATGTTCTGTCTTTTTTTATTTTATTTTATTTTGTTTTATTTCTCATGAGGGCTAGACACTAATGTGCACTCGTGTGGACCAGTTTCTGCCCACAAACAGATTTCTTTCTTATACCTCTTTTTTATTTTCAAAATTGTTTCTGTTTTACGATGCAAATTGAACAAACCACAGTCTAGCAAATTCCTTTGCACTTAAAGTTTAGCCAATTTCATCACTTTAACACATAGGCACACACGTACAGCTCTCGCGCACGAGGGGTGGGGGGCCCGGCATCAATGATACGTCACAGGCTGGCCATTTCCTGCAGTTGATCATGAAGCCGGTTCCCGCCCACACGCGCGAGGACAGCACATTCCAATTCTTTATTTATCTTTTAGAAGCAATTTGTATTTCTTTACCACTTGATTTGCAAATTTTAACTTCAGTGTGCACACATAATTTGATCCCTGGTCATTTGTCATTCTATAATCTGACAATGAATCTAAACCAAAAGTAATGTATGTTTTTTCTTTAATGCGCTCAGAATGTCTCATGCTGTATGGACATCTACTATTTCTTTCTCCGTAGGAGCATGAGAGATCAAAGGGGAGGAAGCTTGTCATGCTGAAAATTCGACTTTTCCTCTGCCTCTTCCTCCACCCTTTGATTGATCTTGTTTTACATGACGACACTCTCTTGCAAAGTGTCCTCGTTTCCCACAGTTCCAACAGTCCAATTTTGATGGGGATTTTGATTTGAACCACTGCATGGTTGTTGTAACACAAGCAGTGTCCACTTCCACCAAGTGTTTCCTCACCCAGTTGCCTAATTCAGGGCGGAAACCAGTGAGGAGCACATTTTTAAGCTGTTGGTGATATGTACTCTCAGCTGCATCATTGAATGAGATGCCACTGTGCACCCTGAATTCTTTTTCAAATCTTAATTAAATAACGGCCTCATCACTTTTCATCTTTCTATTATTTGTCTTTTGAATTTGTTCTCTTCTCTCTTGTGAAGCTTTCAACCACACTCTAGCACATTGCAATTCTCTCTTTTCTTTCCTTTCTCAGTCCCTTTGTTTTCCTAGCCACACTCTCCTCCAAAACTTCAACTACTATCTTCCACATTTCAACTTTCAACTTCCCTTCTACTCCACACTTTCTTCCACTTTGGCATGTATCACATACAATTAAGAAATCTACTCGCCATGTACTTCTCATCTCCTTCAAGAGGCCCTTTATTCGGGATTTTCCGGTTTTATTTCCCATCTTAATTTTTGTATTTTAGGTTTTTACAATTTCTTTTCAATTTTTTCTTTGAGGATCCTCAATTCAGGTTTAAATTGATCTTTCAACAAGTTACTAGCCTGTGTTATTACCGTGGATTAATGCTAGAACTGCTTTTTAGTAAATTTTTCCTACCAGTCACACTCAACCACACAACTTTCAGGCAAACCGCTTGGAAAAACGGACAAAAAAGAATCTACGCCCTTCTTCAATTAAGAAAAAGAAGCTCACTTTTTTTCTCGCCCGTTCCTTCCATTGGGACTCGAACCCAAGCTGTTCATTGGCTCGAACCAACGGACAAAGAAAAATCTACGCTCTTCTTTGATTAACAAAAAAGAAGCTCTGTGTTTCTTAGCACGTTCCTTCCACTGGGACTCCAACCCAAACCAGATCCCATAGCTTGGAAAAACAGACAAAGAAGAATCTACGCACTTCTTCAATGAACGAAAAAGAAGCTCTGCTTTTCTTAGCTTGTTCCTTCCACTGGGACTTGAACCCAAGCTATATCTCGTGCACTTTTCACTTTTACGCGTTTCACATCAGCACAACCACACGACTTTAGGGCTTTTACTTACTTGTCCCCTGGTTGTTGCACTTCCAAATCCTGTCAATCCACTGTTGTCAGACGAAGGCAGACCTAAGATGCTGGCCCAGCGAAGAATTTTCTTCCCAGGTCTTTATTTTCCAGGTCGTCCTAATAGACGCTGGCCTGTCGACAGTGTGCAGCACGTCGTCCTCCATCGGTCAGCAGTGGGTATGTTGAGATCCAGGTCACGGCACCAAAATATTAGAGTGGTGCTCACTCTAACTTACTTGCAAGAAACACACGGGAGACAGTATGCCCTTTGAGCACTTGCAAGTGGAGAAATCGTTCGTCACTGTGCATACAGCAATGTTCAAACGAAGTCTAACTTTGGATTCTTGCAAGAGCATATTTATTGAGAAAAGCAGGGTGGGGGTGAGAGTGGACTGGTTTGGTGAACCCCGAGCCTCTGGTCAAATCAGAGGAGGGGGTGTTTTCAAAGTCTGCTTTATTGTCAATTCCTTCACATGTCAAGACATACAAAGAGATCAAAATAGTAAACAATACAAAAAGTAAAAATAAGAAGGCACATACAATGAATAAATAACTTGGTCGAAATGGTGCACTTGTGCATACAGGAGACAGTCAGTATAATAGCGCAAAAGTATAAGTGGAGTAGTGCAAGTGGCAAGGCAGCCATCGTGGCCCAAAAGGCCAGGACGTTATGCAGCCGAGGGTGGAGGGGGGAAACAGAACAACTTAGATTGCTTCCTCTGCAGCTGGTCAATCAGTAAAGAGGATGCAAGCACTTTATTATACAAGGTTGTGGAAACAGAAACTAGTGGAGCATTTTTGATAACTAAGCAAGAATGTTTCCACACCATTTGGAAAGTTTCAACAACTGAATGTGTAAACTTTCCAGAGTCAAGAAAAGGTGAAAGGTTTTAACAAAGTTAATAATTATATTCTACATTCCAACATAAGACGATCAAGATAATTTGTCAATCCTAACAGATTGGTTTATTTACATTTCAAAAACCAGAAGCCATTCATTTACAAATGTGATTGAACTTTAGTTTACATACCGTAAATTTCAGGCTATAAGCCGCACCAGACTATAAACCGCACCAGACTATAAACCGCACCAGACTATAAGCCGCACCAGACTATAAGCCGCACCAGCTAAAATTGATTATTTTTTCGTTTTCTGCTTATATAAACTGCACCGGACTATAAGCCGCGCGTGCGCACGGATTATTTACAAAGAAAGACAATACATAGAAAGCCTTTTTAAAGTTTTAATCACATTAACATTTCGTTGTAAACACGGAACAACACTTGGTGGGCTAAAGTTTTAAGAGCATTAACATTTCGTTGTAAACACGGAAGTAACAGCACTAGCTGGGCTAAAGTTTTAATAACATTAACATTTTGTTGCAAACACAAAAGTAACAGCACTAACTCGGCGGGTAACAAAAAACACACCAGAGAGCCGTCTTTGTCTTCCTCCTGTCCACTGAAACCAGCAAAATCTTCCTCCTCAGTGTCCGATTGGGATATGCATGTAAAGTCGCCGCATGATCGCGTAATGTTTTTAATGTTTAATTCCCATTTGTAAGAGAATAAACACAAAGATGATTGTCAGGAAAGAGATGATTCTTTAGGGACGCATAACGTTTTTTAACATAACAGCACAACAGTGGTCCACAGCCTTTTTATGAGTTTATAAGTGTATTAGTCATGAGAAAAATCACGGGAAAAAACCTATATAAGCCGCACAAGACTATAACCCGCTTGGTTCAAAATTTGAGAAAAAAGTAGCGGCTTACAGTCCGAAATTTACGGTATTTAAATGTTCAGCTATTAAGATGTGATAGACAGTTTTTGTATGATTTCAATGAGGCAAAATAACGTGCTTTTTCTCTCGAATATATTGTTATAATCATTAGTTTCAGATGTACTGTAATTATTTTCTGTATAAAAATTAAAATTGGTGTTCAAAAAGTCTTTTTTCAAACTTGAGTCTTGTAAAAGAGGGGGTTGTCTTTCAATCAGGGTGGTCTTATATTCAGGCCAATACGGTAATGAGAGCACAAAAAACTCAACACTATGTATCTCGGTTGACCTGGGAACGCTTTGGTATCGCCCGGGATGACCTGGACAAAGTGGCTGGAGAGAGGGAAGTCTGGGCGTCCTACCTGAAGCTGCTGCACCCGCGACCTGACCCCGGCTAAGCTTTTGAAGATGGATGGCTGGATGGATGGATGCGTGCGCTAAGTTTCATATTTTCACGAATGTTTAGATAATCAAAATGTGTTTTTTTTCCCCAGCTAACATAACAGAAATGTGGACTTCCTGATAGCTTTATCAAATGGTTCCTAGAAACGTCTTTGTAAGTGTTTGAATGTTAGACATACCAGCAAATTTTTATAGCACTAGGTGAAACATACAACAGGGACTACTTTGATAAAAATTTGTAGAGGACACTACAGAGCTATTTTTTCAAAATCACACACTAAACTAAAAAAAATAATTGGTAAATTTGCTCTCCGTGATGTGTGTGGAAAGTCTCATGAGTTTTCGTGCATGTTCACACCCGCAAACAGCGTTGTTTTCTTGCGGAACTCTGTGTTAGCATCATGAAGGTCAAAACAGTCTCCCAGACAAATATTAACTCTTTAAATGCCAAGCGTTTTCGGAAAAGACAACCCCTAAAATCCCAGCTAATTTCAAGCATTTTCACTCATTTCTCAAGGTGAAAGCAATAAAAAAAAAAAAAAAACAGTGCAGTGTTTTTCAACCGGGGTGCCCCGGCACACTGGTGTGCCGCAAAATATTGTCAGGGGTGCCATGGGAAATTCTCCAATTTGTGTGCCTGTGCCCGGCAGAGTAATCATGTAGTACGCGTCCATATCAGAAGGTGGCAGCAGCAGGTAGGGATTTGCCTTGTGCTTGCAGACGATAAAATTGGTGACGCATGAATGCAGCGGCAGGTAGCATTGACGGATAGTGAAAGTGATGGAGAAAGGAAAGTCAAAGTCAGCTTTTGAAATGAAAAAATTCTTACATTGTACTGGACCCCGGACAAAATCTGGACCCAGGTGAGGGCCCTAGTATGAGTGGAGGTAAAAAGAAAGCAAAGACAAGGCAATACAACGAAAACTTCAAGATTCAAGAGTTTTTTATTCGCCATGTTTGAGCGTGCCAAACAAGGAATTTGACTTCGGTAAATCACAGCCTCTGTTCAACATTTAGGTGACTAACAACAACACTCAGGACATGTGAAGAACGAAAGATATTCTCAAACACCCCCTGATCTTAAATTCCCAAGAGGGCAAGGAAAAACTCAAAACTCCAGCTAGGGGAAATGAGAAACCTTGAGAAGAGACCACAGATGGGAGGGTCCCTCTTCTAGGATGACCAGGCTGCAATGGGTGCAGAGAGGACACATAGTACAAACAGTGTAGACAAAAAAGGTGTGGCAAGCGGGATGTTATTGCACAGTAATGACTCTGAGACTCTAAGAGTGGTGTGAGTTCATCAGAGCGACAGCCTGGGGGAAGAAGCTGTCTCTGTGTCTGCTGGTTTTAGTGTACAGAGCTCTATAACGGCGTCCGGAGGGGAGTAGTTCAAACAGGCTGTAACCTGGGTGCGAAGGGTCTGTTGAGATGTTACTTGCACGTTTCCTGGTCCTGGACAGGTACAAGTCTTGGATAGATGGGAGGTTGATTCCAATTATCTTTTCTGCAGTCCTTATTGTCCGTTGCAGTCTGTGCTTGTCTTGTTTGGAGGCCGATCCAAACCAGACAGTGATGGAGGTGCAGAGGACAGACTGGATGATGGCAGTGTAGAAGGTCTTCAGCAGCTCCCGTGGCAGGTTGAACTTCTTGAGCTGTCTCAGGAAGTACAGCCTCTGCTGGGCCTTCTTCCGGACAGAGTCTATGTGGCCGGTCCATTTCAGGTCCCGAGAGATTGTGGTTCCCAGGAACTTGAAGGTGTCTGATGAGAGAATAGTATTACTGCGGATAGTGAGGGGTGAAAGTGGTGAAGGGCCTCGCCTGAAGTCCACTGTCATCTCCACGGTCTTGAGCGGGTTCAGGTCCAGGTGGTTTTGGCTGCACCAGTGGACCAGCCGCTCCACCTCCTGTCTGTACGCAGTCTCATCACCGTTCTGGATCAGTCCGATGAGAGTGGTGTCGTCTGCATACTTCAGGAGCTTCACGGAAGAGTCACTTGCGGAGAAATCGTTGGTGTAGAGGGAGAAGAGCAGTGGGGAGAGGACGCATCCCTGAGGGGCTCCAGTGTTGGTGGTCAGGGTGTCAGATGTGATGCTCCCCAGCCTCACACGCTGTCTCCTGTTGGTCAGGAAGCTGGTGATCCACTGACAGGTGGAGGCAGGCACCGCGAGCTGGATGAGCTTCTGTTGGAGGATGTCAGGAGCGATGGTGTTGAACGCCGAGCTGAAGTCCACAAACAGGATCCTGGCGTACTTTCCTGGGGTGTCCAGGTGTTGCAGGATGTAGTGCAGTCCAATCTTGACCGCATCATCCACCGACCTGTTTGCCCGGTAGGCAAACTGGAGGGGGTCCAGCAGGGGGCCCGTGACATCCTTCAGGTGGTTCAGTACTAACCTCTCGAAAGATTTCATGACCACAGATGTCAGTGCAACAGGTCTATAGTCATTCATACCTGTGATGGCGGGCTTCTTGGCCACTGGAACGATGGTGGAGCTCTTGAAGCACGAGGGCACCTCACACAGCTCCAGGGAACGGTAGAAGATCCGTGCAAAGGTAGGCGCCAGCTGCTCAGCGCAGACTTTCAAGCAGGAAGGTGACACGCCGTCTGGGACCGGTGCCTTCCTGATCTTTTGTCTCCGGAACATCTGGCGCACTTCCTCCTCGCGAATCTGGAGTGCGGGCGCGGCCTCTGCAAGAGAGAGAGTCGGTGACCACGGTGATGGAGGTGTGGACAGAGCAGTTGTGGGGGGAGGTGAGTATGTGGATTGTGTGGATTGTGCTGCAGGAGGTCCCGTTGTGTGGGAGGACCGATCAAACCTGCAGTAGAACCTGTTTAGCTGGTCAGCGAGCCTTGGGCTCTCCACAGGACGGGGGGTTCGTTTCTTGAAGCCCGTGATGCTCTGCAGGCCTTTCCACACTGTTGAGGGATCAGGATTGGCAGAGAGGTGTCTCTCCAGGCTCTCCCCGTAACACCTCCTGGCTTTCCTGACCTCTCGGTTCAGTGTGTTTCTGGTCTGCTTGAACAGGTCCCGGTCGCCGCTCCTGTAGGCCTCCTCCTTGACTTTGCGCAGCCTCCTAAGGTTCGGTGTAAACCAAGGTTTGTCGTTGTTGTACGTGCAGAAGGTCTTAGTCTGCACACACAGATCCTCACAAAAACTGATGTATGATGTGACAGTGTCAGTGAGTTCATGCAAGTCTGAATTTGCAGCTTCAAAAACACTCCAATCAGTGCAGTCAAAGCAGGCTTGGAGGTCCTGCCTTGACTCCACTGTCCACTTCCTGACAGTCCTCACCACAGGCTTAGAAGTTTTTAGTTTCTGTCTGTAGGCAGGGATGAGATGAACTAGACAGTGGTCCGAGAGTCCTAAAGCTGCACGAGCCACAGAGTGGTATGCATCCTTAATTACGGTGTAGCAGTGGTCCAGTGTCTGTGGCCCTCTGGTGGCACACGTTATGTGCTGTCTGTATCTGGGGAGTTCGTGTGCGAGGTTCGCCCTGTTAAGATCACCCAGAACAATGATTAGTGAATTTGGTAGAAGTTTCTCCATGTCTGTCACCTGGTCAGCCAGCATCTGCGTGGCTTCACTCGCACGTGCGTGTGGTGGGATGTAAACAGCCGCCATGACGATCGAGGAGAACTCCCGTGGTGAATAGAACGGCCGGCAGTTTATGAAAAGTGTTTCTAGGAGAGGGCTGCAAAAGTCTTTCAACACCATGACATCGGTACACCAACGTTCATTAATGTAGAAACAGAGACCACCTCCCTTTGATTTTCCGGAGAGCTCCGCGCTGCGATCTGCACGCGTTAGCCGAAACCCAGCTAACTCCATGGCGTGGTGGGGGGTTCGTTCGCTAAGCCACGTCTCAACAAAACACAGCGCGGCGGATCTGCTGAAGTCCGTGTTCCTTGAAGTGAGGAGCAGCAGTTCGTCCATCTTGTTCGCCAGGGAGCGGACATTCGCCAGATGAATTGACGGTAGGGCAGAACGGAACCCTCTCTGCCTCAGCTTTACGAGGGCTCCCGCTCGTTTTCCGCGTCGCCGCCGTCGCACTAGCTTGTATAGCACCGCCGCTCCGGCTAAAATCTCCGACAAACAGTCTGAATCAGAGAGAACAGGAGAGAAAATACCAGAAGAAGACTAACCGATGTTTAACAGTGCTTCTCTAGTAAAAGTGATCCGGGATGGACAGCAGAAGACACAGAAAACACACAAAATAAGACAAAGAAACAGAGAGCGACTCACCGTGGCAGCCATCCGCGGCGCCATCAGATGATATCTAAAACTATCTTTCATTTGGATTTACTTTTACCGGAGATGCAACGGCACCTACTCCATTGTGCTTGGTATGTGGTAAAAAGCTCTCCAACGGTGCTATGGTTCCAAGCAAGCTTAAGCGACAACTGAACACCCTTCACTTCAAAATAAGAATTTTGAGAATTTTGTTTGTCTGCGTGATCAGACAAGGAAACAGGCCACTTTCATGAGAAAAAAACACAAAGGTAAACGAGAGAGCCCTTAAAGCTAGTTGCCACGTAGCTGAACTTGTGGCTAAATCAAAAAAGTCCCACATTGTGGCAGAGCAATTAATACTTCCCGCCTGCAAAGCCATTGTAACTGAGATGCTCGGACCTGAAGCGGCTAAAGAAATAGCCAAAGTCCCTCTCTAAGATAACACAATTTCCAAACAAATCAGTGAGATGTCTGCAGACATAGAAAGTGTTGTTTTGGACAAGATCCGTATCAGTAATAAATTTGCTTTGCAACTTGATGAGTCTACTGATATTAGTGGACATGCTCAACTCTTGGCCAATGTGCGTTTTGTGGATGGAGACACAATCAGAGAAAACGTTCTATTTTGCAAGGCTTTGCCAGAAATAACAACCGGAGAGGAAATTTTTCGCGTCACATCAGAATATCTGGAAAAAGGACTTACCGTATTTGCCGGTGTATTGGTCGACCTTTTTCGATCCAAAATCGACCTCGACTTATACACCGAGTCATAAAATTTAACTTCGTATTCATCGCTTCAAATGTGATGGTAACCAAGGCCGTTTCTCATGCATCTCATTGTGCATTGCACTTAGAAAATTTGAACCGGGCGGCGTGCGCGAGCTCGCCGGCCGCTGGAAGTCGAATGAGGCGCCGCGATCTCCTCCGCGGTGCTTATAAACAGCCGATCCGCTCGGCGGGGGCTATTTTCGGCCACTCGGCGCGTGCGCACGGGCTCCTGGATGTGCCGGGCGGGTGCGCGAGCTCGCCGGCCGCTGGAAGTCGAATGAGGCGCCGCGATCTCCTCCGCGGTGCTTATAAACAGCCGATCCGCTCGGCGGGGGCTATTTTCGGCCACTTGGCGCGTGCGCACGGCCTCCCGGATGTGCCGGGCGGGTGCGCGAGCTCGCCGGCCGCTGGAAGTCGAATGAGGCGCTGCGATCTCCTCCGCGGTGCTTATAAACAGCCGATCCGCTCGGCGGGGGCTATTTTCGGCCACTTGGCGCGTGCGCACGGCCTCCCGGATGTGCCGGGCGGGTGCGCGAGCTCGCCGGCCGCTGGAAGTCGAATGAGGCGCCGCGATCTCCGCCGCGGTGCTTATAAACAGCCGATCCGCTCGGCGGGGGCTATTTTCGGCTACTTGGCGCGTGCGCACGGCCTCCCGGATGTGCCGGGCGGGTGCGCGAGCTCGCCGGCCGCTGGAAGTCGAATGAGGCGCCGCGATCTCCTCCGCGGTGCTTATAAAGTGCCGATCCGCTCGGCTTGGAGCTATTTCCGGCCTCCCGTTGGTGCCGGGCGGCATGCGCGAGCTCGCCTGCCGCGATCTCCTCCGCGGTGCTTATAAACAGCCGCATGCGCACGGCCTCCCGGAATTTGAACACATTTCGTCAATAAATTTCGCATATTGAATTTTGAAGTTTAATATAATGCAACAATTGAGCTCGACTTATACAAAGGATATATCATAAAATCGTAAATTTCCGTCGAATTTTAGGGGGTCGACTTATACACCGAGTCGACCTGTACACCGGCAAATACGGTAAGTGGGAAAACTGCATGAGTGTCTGCACTGATGGAGCTGCAGCCATGGTTGGGCGCACCAAAGGCTTTGTAAGCAGAGTGAAGGAGAAAAACCCAGATGTGATCATTCCGCACTGTTTTTTACACCGCGAAGCCCTCGTAGCCAAGACTATACCGGCAGACCTTGTTCCTGTGTTGGATAATGTTGTGCGCATGGTAAACTTTGTAAAGTCACGACCTGTGAAAACTCGCATATTTGCGGCTTTTTGTGAGGAAATGGGAGCAGAGCATAAAGCCTTGCTGTTTCATACGGAGGTCCGATGGTTGTCGCGCGGCAAGGTGCTGGCCCGTGTGTATGAGCTGCGAGAGGTACTTTGTTTCTGACAAACGAGGGGTCCGATTACGCAAAGCTGCTTGCAAGTGATGAGTGGTGTGCAAGGCTGGCATACCTGGCAGATATTTTTTATCATCTGAATGAACTGAACACATGAATGCAAGGCCGAAATGAAAACTTGCTTACAAGCACAGATAAAATAAATGGATTCCGTTCCAAGGTGCAACTCTCGCAGCGACATGTGAAAAGTGGCAATCTTGAAATGTTCCCATTCACCAAGAAATGGCAAGATGTTAATACTGCTGCACTGTGTGAGATAATAGTTGAACATTTGAAAATTTTTGCGCTTGAGTCTGCGCCTTTTAACCCGAAGCGCCTTATGGTGCAGAACATATGGTAACCAGAAGCTAAATGTGCATAGACATTAACTTACACTTTGTACACTTAGCTCTGTATAATGTTAGCCTGACCAGCTCAGTAGACTAGTGGTAGAGTGTCCGCCCTGAGACTGGAAGGTTGTGGGTTCAAACCCCGGCCGGGTCATACCAAACACTATAAAAATGGGACCCATTGCCTCCTAGCTTGGCACTCAGCATTAAGGGTTGGAATTGGGGGGTTCGATCACCAAATTATTCCCGAGCGCGGCAACGCTGCTGCTCACTGCTCCCTTCTCCCCCAGGGGGATGGATCAAAATCTCACGGGGATGGGTTAAATGCAGAGGACAAATCTCACCACACCCAGATGTGTGTGAGACGATCATTGGGATCATCATTCCAACGTCCCGGTTCTTGAACAAATTGGAATTCAAACAAAAAATACAAGATTTTTTTGCTTCGGTTGTCGAACAAATTTCGGAGGTCGAACCTCGCGAGATGAGCCGAAAGGACCCGAGAAAACCCGACCGCGCGGCCCAGATGCCGATTGACTCCGTTCGTTATTGTATTTTTGTTATTTTGAGGATTGTATTAACCCCTAATCACGCCTCCAAAGAAAGCAAGTGGGAGCAGTAAAGCATCCTAAAACACAAAGACGCTCTTAAAGCATGTGACAGTGAGCGCCCGGCGCGCTGCGGTTGCCCGATCAGACCAAATTAAGCTCCCTGCGCACTGAGGTCCACTTAGATTTTGGAAAGTACATCAGGACTTTAAAAATATTTTCTAAATTTCAGCGACGGCTCTGTCACAATAATGCGACCAGCGCGGTGCAGTTGCGCGGTCGGTGGCGCGCTACGGTTGCGCGTTTCGCGGTGCACTGTAGTTGCGCGATCGGACAAAAATGCATAAATGAATAAATGCTTAAAAAAGGCTTTTTTTTTTTTTGTCTTGGAACGGATTAAATTTTTTCCATTATTTGTAATGGGAAAAATAGATTCGGAATTCGACCGATTCACTTCTCAAACCGCCTTCTGGAACAGATTGTGGTCGAAAACCGAGGTTTGACTGTAGCTTAGTTTCACTCAAATCACCAATCTCAGAAAATGAGAAAATAGGAAACTAACATGAACGTGCGAAGGCAGAGTGACAGAGGGAACCGACAAATGAACAGAAACAGACTAACAGAAAGAGAGAGAGTCAAAGACAACGAGACTAACAGGACAGAAAGAACAATCCGACGGGAGTGACATGCAGACAGGACTTAAATACAGAACAGGTAACGAGAGGCAGGTGACTGTGATTACATTGATTGTGAGTAGACACAGGAGAGGAGGGGCGAGTACACAGAGACGCGAACGGAAACCATGACAACACTAACACTAGGAAACGAACGGAGACGCTCTCGTCATTGTCTCGTTGTCACGTTGCTCTTCTGCAATGATCCTGGCTTTTCAGAAACCTCTAATTGTGCCTCGTAAGCATTTCTCTTTGTCTATGCCATTTTAAAGGGTCCTTATTCTGTTTGCTCTGCACAAATGATAGTATTTATTATTATCGGCGGAGGTACTACGTACTCTACGTCTACATATTACGCCTGTGTATTATAGAAGCCACACAAGACAACTTTATAGATTTGCACAAATGATAGTATTTATTTATCAATGGCGGTAGAGGTACAAACTCTACGTTTTACTTATAGTCCTCTGCTTTTTTGTCCCGATCTATGTAAAATGTAATGTCCTGTGATTGGTTCATTGGATCTACGTATTACGCCTGTGCATTATGGAAGCCATACAAAACAACTTTGCAGACTTTAGAATTTGGTCCACACAAAAGGCGCACCTTATTAAAAGGCGAACCTTAGGTTTTTGAGAAAATTAAAGGCTTTTAAGTGCGCCTTATGGTGCAGAAAATACGGTACCCATTAAGCCCACTACATCGAAATGTCCTTATTTTTCCAAACATATGCGCATGATCTTTAAGCGACATTATTTGTAAAATTAATAAACATTTCAGCTCACATATAAATACGTTACACGACACTCACATTGAACGACTGTCGACAATTTGTATAGGCCACTGGGCTTAGTCGTACTTGTTGCTCCTAAACGTAATTTACCATTAAACCCTGATGAAAATCCTTACCATCCATCCATCCATTTTCTGAACCGCTTAGTCCCCACGGGGGTTGCGGGCGTGCTGGAGCCTATCCCAGCCGTCATCGGGCAGTAGGCGGGGGACACCCTGAGCTGGTTGCCAGCCAATCGCAGGGCACACAGAGACAGACAACCAATCTCACTCACACCTAGGGACAATTTAGAGTCTTCAATCGGCCTACCAAGCATGTTTTTGGAATGTTGGAGGAAACCGGAGTGCCCGGAGAAAACCCACGCGGGCCCGGGGAGAACATGCAAACTCCACACAGGTGGAATCGAACCCGCACCCTCCTAACTGTGAGGCGGACGTCCTACCCAGTGCGCCACCGAGCCGCCCGAAAATCCTTACCTATAATTTCAATTTCCTCTTCAGAAGCCACAGAGCCTTTATTGGAAGCCCTGACCTGCCTTCGGGTGCCTGGTCATCTCGCGGCCATTTCTGAAATGATAGCTGATTGCCAATCTCTTCCGGGCTGCTTCGGGAACAACCACAAACAGTGGTTTCCGCTCATAGGAACGAAACATAAAAACAATCTCGGGCCTGTTGTTAACGAAATTACACTTTTTTTCAAAAACATAGCAATGCAAAAATATGTCCAAAATCTAAAAAAAATCATGATTTAATAACGTTATTTATTTTTGTTCAAAATGGATGAGTGGGAGTCCCCAGGGAGACGTGGATACACAATTGTCCTGTCATTTTCTGCCGGGATAAGATGAAATATTATGAAGTCATGATTTTTTTTTTTTTTTTTTTTTTTTTTGATTTTTGACTTTTCCATCTGGCACCCCTTAGTCCCTTGGCCCTTTGCATGTGATCATGACACTTTAGCGCAACATTTTTCTGTTCAAATTTTCGGTCCCTGTTTGTACTACTGTTTCTCTCTTTTTGCAGTAATTTAAATGGTTGTGCTTTATTTATGTTTAGCAGATGCAAGGTGTAACCAAGTTAGAGAGCCATTCAGAAGAGAAATTTGAAGGGATGTTGGCAGAGGCACCCAACCCAACACTCGCAGATCCACAGACGCCTATGGACGTGGACAAAACCTCCATATATCGGTACAACTGAGTCTCTGTGTCTAATCTTTGACTTTCGTGCGTGCATGCTTCTTTATCACTCTTAAATGTAGGGCCCAACCGATATGGATTTGTTCATGCCGCTGCTGATTTTGGTAAAAAACAAAATACAGATTACTGATTAATTGGCCAATCAATACAAAAATGTGCAATACATAATTTTTTTTTTCCGTAAATGCATTTCAGGGGTTACTTATATGCAGATGTTCACTATTCGGAGGCCGGCTATACATTCATCCATCCATTTTCAACACCACATATCCTGTTCAGGGCCGCTGGGGGTGCTGGAACCTATTTTAGAATGTAACAGGCGAAAGGCAGACTACTCACTGAACTGCTCGCCAGCCAGTCGCAGGGCACATATATGAACAACCAACAGTCACACCCACATGCACGCTCTCACTGAGCGGGAATCGATCCCACACTGACCGAATGCACACAAGTCAGGCGAGTGTACCCCCACACCATCAGCAACTTGCCACCCTGGCAATGCATATAACTAATGAAGTGTATGAAATTTTTAATCAATGAAAGACATTAATCCTTGTCATGAATGTGTCTACACGCACGCACGCACACACGCGCGCGCGCACACATACATATATACGCACACACTGGTTTACAGTACTATGTACTGATACTGATGAGTATGAAATTAATAATTTTCAATTTCATTCAGTATAAGAAAATGTGTGAGAATAGTTCTTCAATTTAACATTAGTTTTTCAACTTTAGTTGCTCAATCTGGACACTGGGTGGCATCCACGTAAAATGTGACATGACATTTATCACGGTTCTCTGCTACACTGTAAATACGTACGTGAATAAATAAATATAAGACTATTGCAGCAATCAAATCTGAATGTCAACAAGTCCAGAAAGCAGCCGCTGCCCATTCTGAAACTGTGGCCAAGGTTTCCAACCGCTGAGCTGAGTACGAGATGCTTATGCCAGTGGTGACTGTTCTCAAAATGTAAAGCCAATGCATGTGTGTTGAAAATAAAACTTGCTCAACTCAAATTTTTTTTTTTTTTTCAGGTGCTCATAATACAGATCATACATCCTTGATTTTTAGGGTCCGGAGTAACCACTGCTGCGAGGTCCCTATTGTTTTTGTAGAAATTGTTATGGCCAGAGCAGTGACTGCTGCGAGGTCCCTATCATTTTTGGAGAAATTATTATTATTCAAACTCAACCACATACTGTTGTGTGGTCCCCATTGTTTTTGTAGGGATTCTTTTTTTTTTTTTCGTCCGTAAAGGATTGCATTTTGACACCTTAATTACGCATGAAACCTCACCAAACTTTGCACACTCATGAGCCCTGGAGAAGAATTTGATATTTTATTTGTCATAAGCGATGACAACAAAATGGCTCCAAAGCATCATTGAGACTGAAAAAATAAAAAGGCCCGTTTGATCTAGATGGAAAACAACTCCATTGCAGTCATAGTCTAAAACAGACATGGGCAAACTACAGCCCGCGGACCACATCCGGCCCACGGGGCCGTTTAATCCGGCCCGCCAACCCTGAATAAATGGTATTATTAAGCATTTTTTTAACGGTCATTTTCCCTGCAATGACTGCGTTTCCCCAGTAGTTAGGGAACCGCCCGTGCATTTATTACCAGAAGCCGTGTCAGAAAGCTCGGTGCACACTCACAAGTGCGTGTACGTACTTAGTAGTATGGACACGCCGCACTCCATGCTCTATTTCTATCAGTGCCGAATTTAGAGTGTAGGCTGTGACGTCAGCATTGTCGCAATTCGCGTGCTGAGCTTTCAGATACCGTTTTACGCTAAAGCCACCCACAAACCTTCCCCTGGAATCCTTCCATTAAAATGAGTGGCCCAAGGAAAAGAAAGCCGGACACTGAGTGCCGAGTGTTTAAAAAAAGAGTGGACAGTTTTGCTCGACCTATGCGACGTGACGTTCAGCCACATGAACATCAACATCAACCCGTCACAGATCTAGTTTAACGGACCAACACCTCGGCTCTATCCTAAGAATTGCCACAATAAATTTTACTCCAGACTATGATGCACTAGCAAAAAAAAGTGAGACCAACAACACTGTTCCCACTGAAAATGAAGGGGAGTTTCTCAAGTTTGTTGTAAAAAAAATAAATAAAAAAATGCATTTTGAATATAATTTGTACAAATAGCAGAGATTGAAACTAGCGACCATTCTCATTTTCAAACAATACAGGATGCTCAAGGACATTGATGCACCACCTGTTTTCGACTAATCTTAACTTTCAATGTTCTTAAGGCCGACTTTAAGGAAGTGTTTCCCGTTTTCTCACCTCTGTCACCAGGTGTTTGTGAGTTAAAGCTCTGCTCTAATTTTCAGATATCTGTCACCGTGTTGCCGTTTTGGTTTCTTTATTTAGATGTATTCTTTCACTGATTCTTCAAGATGTTGTATTTGGTCAGAATGTTTGCCGTTTGATGTGATTTCGCCTCAAAAAATGAAAATTTTTCATAAATCTGACCTGCAGGTGATGAAGTGATGGAAATTGTTGTTCACAATAACAGTGTCGTATTTAATGAGAATCACTGATAGCAGTTTTTGGGTGAAATATTTTTTTAATGCTGTTAATAAATGCATTTGTTTTAAAAAAGCCTTTTTTGAATATCTATGCTTTACTACCTACTAAAGACCAAAATGTTTTATGCAATGACCTTTACATGTCGTTTATATTGCTTCACACAAACACTACATCCATCTGCTCCTGGTTTGGCCCCCCCGGTAAAAATTTAGAACCCAATTCAAGTCAAAAAGTTTGCCCACCCCTGGTCTAAACTCAACAGAAAAACAGAATTTTCTAATGTCCAATTTTGGCCCATTTTTGCACAATTATAGAAATTATACTTTTTCACCCTTGTCCTAAAGCAGTGTTTGTCAACCTTTTTTCATTCACGGCACACCTGTTCATTAGAAAAAATCTCGAGGCACACCAACAAAAATCTGGTAAGACGTAGCCACCTACTATATTAACAATATGCCGTATTTGCCGGTGTATTGGTCGACCGTTTTCGATCCAAAATCGACCGAAAAAAATCGACCTCGACTTATAAACCGAGTCATAAAATTTAACTTCGTATTCATCGCTTCAAATGTGATGGTAACCAAGGCCGTTTCTCATGCATCTCATTGTGCGTTGCACTTAGAAAATTTGAACCGGGCGGCGTGCGCGAGTGCGCGGCCCGCTGGAAGTCGAATGAGGCTCAGCGATCTCCTCCGCGGTGCTTATAAACAGCCGATCCGCTCGGCGGGGGCTATTTTCGGCCACTCGGCGCGTGCGCACGGCCTCCCGGATGTGCCGGGCGGCGTGCGCGAGTGCGCGGCCCGCTGGAAGTCGAATGAGGCTCAGCGATCTCCTCCGCGGTGCTTAGAAACAGCCGATCTGCTCGGCGGGGGCTATTTTCGGCCACTCGGCGCGTGCGCACGGCCTCCCGGATGTGCCGGGCGGCGTGCGCGAGTCCGCGGCCCGCTGGAAGTCGAATGAGGCTCAGCGATCTCCTCCGCGGTGCTTATAAACAGCCGATCCGCTCGGCGGGGGCTATTTTCGGCCACTCGGCGCGTGCGCACGGCCTCCCGGATGTGCCGGGCGGCGTGCGCGAGTGCGCGGCCCGCTGGAAGTCGAATGAGGCTCAGCGATCTCCTCCGCGGTGCTTAGAAACAGCCGATCTGCTCGGCGGGGGCTATTTTCGGCCACTCGGCGCGTGCGCACGGCCTCCCGGATGTGCCGGGCGGCGTGCGCGAGTCCGCGGCCCGCTGGAAGTCGAATGAGGCTCAGCGATCTCCTCCGCGGTGCTTATAAACAGCCGATCCGCTCGGCGGGGGCTATTTTCGGCCACTCGGCGCGTGCGCACGGCCTCCCGGATGTGCCGGGCGGGTGCGCGAGCTCGCCGGCCGCTGGAAGTCGAATGAGGCTCAGCGATCTCCTCCGCGGTGCTTATAAACAGCCGATCCGCTCGGCGGGGGCTATTTCCGGCCTCCCGTTGGTGCCGGGCGGCGTGCGCGAGCTCGCCGGCCGCTGGAAGTCGAATGAGGCTCCGCGATCTCCTCCGCGGTGCTTATAAAGTGCCGATCCGCTCGGCTTGGAGCTATTTCCGGCCTCCTGTTGGTGCCGGGCGGCGTGCGCGAGCTCGCCGGCCGCTGGAAGTCGAATGAGGCTCGCGATCTCCTCCGCAGTGCTTATAAACAGCCGCATGCGTACGGCCTCCCGGAATTTGAACACATTTCGTCAATAAATTTCGCATATTGAATTTTGAAGTTTAATATAATGCAACAATTGAGCTCGACTTATACAAAGGATATACAGGTTGCAGCCTGTTTGAACTACTCCCCTCCGGACGCCGTTATAGAGCTCTGTACACTAAAACCAGCAGACACAGAGACAGCTTCTTCCCCCAGGCTGTCGCTCTGATGAACTCACACCACTCTTAGAGTCTCAGAGTCATTACTGTGCAATAACATCCCGCTTGCCACACCTTTTTTGTCTACACTGTTTGTACTATGTGTCCTCTCTGCATCCATTGCAGCCTGGTCATCCTAGAAGAGGGACCCTCCCATCTGTGGTCTCTTCTCAAGGTTTCTCATTTCCCCTCATTACCCGTGAGGCTATTTAATTTCAAAATAGGCTCTTCCGTTAATGTTTTCGAGTACGTTTACGGATCAATAGACAACGGAATGATAAATAAGCAGCACCAATGTGTTAAATCAGTCTTTAGTCGGTTCCGATCACTTTTATGGGAGAGAGTTTAAGAAACGTGATTGTTTACAGGGGGCTGCCACGACACTGCTGAGGCTCATGGGAGAGTGCGAGCTGAGGCTCATGGGAGTTTGACAGAGCAGACATACAGATAGACAGACAAATAGACAGACTAATACATTATAGGGAGATAAAAATAAGAGTTTGCGGGTGGCTAATGCTATAATGATAGCTGGTATACGCACGAGGCTATTTCATTTCAAAATAGGCTGCTCCGTTAATGTTTCGAGTAAATTTACGGATCGATAGGAAGGGAAACATAGTTAAGCAGTACCAATGTGTTAGATCGAACTTTAGTCCGTTCCAATCATTTTATAGGAAATAGTTTGAGAAATGTGATTGTTTACAGGGGGCTGCCACGACACTTTGCTGAGGCTCATGGGAGTCTGCAAGCCGAGGCTCTTTTTTTTTTTTTTTTTTCTTCTAGATAGGACAGTACCAGTTTGATGAACACTAAAGATATAGACATATATACCAACATCCCAGTGTAAAACCAGTCGGAATTAGCCGGAGCAAAATTGTATCCGTTGTTCTCGTGACGTAGAACATAGACAGGACAGACAGACAAATAGACATTAGACATGACATTAACTCAGCCTGACAGAGCAGACATACAGATAGACAGACTAATACATTATAGGAGATAAAGATGGGAGTTTGCGGATGGCTAATGCTATAATGATAGCTGCTATACGCACGAGGCTATTTCATTTCAAAATAGGCTGCTCCTTTTTGTTTTCGGGAAATTTATGGATCGATATGGAAGGGAAACGTATGTAAGCAGTACCAAAGTCAAGTCAAAGTCAGCTTTATTGTCAATTTCTCCACATGCCAAAGACACACAAAGAAACCGAAATGTTGTTCCCCCCTATCCCACGGTGACAAGACATGGCCCACAACAGACAAACAAGTAAACAAGTATAACAACAGCGTGCTGAATAAATAATGAATAAATAACACAACAAATAAATAAATAAGAGGAGCAAAAAAAAAGGAGCAAGTGAGCGTACAGCAGACATACCAGAAAATAGCGCAACAGTGCCGCACGCTACGCAGAAGGGGGTAGCGAGTTCAGGGTCCTAACAGCCTGGAGAAAGAAGCTGTTGGCGAGTCTGGTGGTGCGGGAGCGCAGGCCCCTGTACCTCTTCCCAGAGGGCAGAAGGTCAAACAAAGAGTGAGCCGAGTAACTCACATCTCTCGCAATCGAGGTTGCCTTGCGGGCGAGATGGGAGGTGTAAATGTCCTTCAGGGAGGGGAGCGAAGCACCAATAATCTTACCAGCCGTATTCACTATGCGCAGCAGGGCCTTCAAGTTCTGTTCAGTGCAGTTACCACCCCAAACAGCGATGCAACTGGTGAGGACGCTCTCAATGGTGCCACGGTAGAATGTAGACAGGACTGCCTGAGGAGCACATGCAATGTGTTAGATCGAACTTTAGTTATTTCCGATCATTTTATAGGGGATACCGTATTTATTCTAATTATCGCCCAGGGCGTTTCATCAAGTCCAGAGTAAATGCAGCTGTATACCAACAGATTTTAGAGCACTACATGCTTCCGTCTGCTGAAAAGCTCTATGGAAATGATGATTTCATTTTCCAGCATGATCTGGCACCTACCCACAGTGCCAAAACCACCAGTACCGTATTTATTCAAATTATCGCCCAGGGCGATAATTAGAGAAGGTTTATGTCCAACCTGGGTGATTAATAGAGAACACTTTTTGTCCGATCGCCAAGGAGCACTGAAATGGGCGATATGTATATTTTCCTTATGTAGTATGCAATACCTGCATCTCATTGGTGTTCTAAACACTAGAACAGCAGCTGTTTTGATCTACATCTAACAGCGGGGTGCGTCAATTGATGCTCCATCGATGCGACACGTTACCGTCGCACATCACATGTTCTGCACGTCATGTTATTGCGATTTTCTTGTTCGAGCGCACACCCCGATAACGTAATTGTGTGAAGATATTGTAGCGAAGTGACGAGTGTAATTGTATCATAGTTTATAGAGAAAAAACAATTTAAAAGGGACATTCGACGTGCTGTCAAATCAGTCATATTTAAACTTGCGCAATGACGTCGGCATGCGGTCATGGAGGAAAACGTAAGTTTTGGGGGGAATTTTTAGCAGCTTGGGCGATGGTTAAAGGTATCAGTGTTTTTTATTTATGTCATTGCTAACACACACTGGGCGATTATTAGAATATGGGCGATAATTAGAATAAATACTGTAGTTTAAGAAACGCGATTGTTTACAGAGGGCTCATTGGTTATTGGCTAGTGGATGCATACCGCAACCTCAATTTGTTGCAGTATAGCTTCTATTTTATGCGCCTTTTAATCCGGTGTGCCCTTATATGAAATAATTTCTAAAATGAAAAATTCTATGTGGGTGTGCCTTATAATCCAGTGCGCCTTGTGGTGTGAAAAATACGGTACCCACTCTACGGTAAGAATGCTGCTAGAACACTGAATATCCCCCTTGGGATCAATACGTAAAGTATCTATCCAGGGATGAGAATGTTCCGAGGAACCGCGGATTTCCGTGTTTTTTTCCGTTGAAAGTATCATTTTCGTGAATAGTGTAAATCCGTTGAGAATTTGCTTTTTTATATATAGTATGGAAGCGGGCAACATTAGCCTCGGCGACTCGCGAGCATTCGCCCACACGCCGCGACGGCATCTTTTGGCACATCTCAAGGCAAAATTTGTTAAGCTGTGAGTACGGAAATCGGCTTGCCTTTGTAAACCTAACTCACTGGCAGCAGTGATGCGACAACATCCGCCTTATTTTCGGCAGCATTTTGGCGCTACTTTCGTCACATCATTTCCACTTGTTAACTCGCGCGGAGAACTAGTGTTTTTACACCACCACAATGTAAATTTGCGATTGGGTTTTCATCACTTGTAGACGAGTTATTTAGTTAGATAGATCTAGGGCCTACTCAGCAAAAGTTTTCGCCAATATATATATATATCCGGGTTAGAGCAACGCTGGCGTCTGGATTGTTGACTGCCGCTTCTGCCCCGAACTGTGTCCACTACTTGTTTGTCCGCTATTTGTTTTGTGTTTCCCGTTTTAAGTGTGCCCGTTTTTTTATTTTATTTTTCTTGCCTTTTCACCTGCCCACCGTGTATCTCTGCAGCTCTGCTCGCTCCCTCGGACGCCGAGCTGCGCTAGCCAGCTAGCCAGACCACCACCGGACCCTCCTACCTCCCGGCTCTGAGCCTATAGCTGCTCGCTCTTGGCTCAGCAAACAGCTTTAACCCAACTTTCTGGCCACTCGGATGGCGTCCTCGGGGTGAGCACCCGCTCACTGCGAGCTCACTGGTCGTGGCTTGGCGGTGTGCCGCTATGACACACTGGGGCTTGCCGTTTGTGCGGGTACAGTCGGGATCGACCAACACCACCACCCACTCCACCAACATCACTACTCGGTCCACTGCTGCTTCCATGCATTTCACTGCCTACCAACTTCTAGCTAACTAGCTACTAGCCACTTCTAGCATTTTATCTGGATTATTCCGAGCTGCTGTCACGTCTCATCTCTTCCATGAACTATCACTTCTGCTACTCCGGGCTTCTATTCCACCAACTTCTCGGCCATTTGTCTACACTGCTGCTTCATCACCTCAACTATAATCAGCGTCTCCCTGCTGCCACTGCCTCAGCTGCCAGCAATGCTGGGATCCTTTGCCATCGCCGCGACATCCACCGTAGCTCTGGACTATCTTTTAACCGACATTTCCCTGATGGCTCACCCATCCCCTCTTTCTGGACTACCTCTCGCCCCCCGTCACCCCCACCTCCCGTACTAACAACCTCCGCTCCCCCCGCTCCTACATCCATCTCCCCCGCGCTGCTGGACAAATCACCAGTTATTTTTTAACTACTATTGGACAATAACTTGGATCTGCTCCTTCTCTGGGAAACATGGCAACAGCCCCTGGATTTTTTTACTCTCAACCAAGCCACTCCGTCCAACTACAGCTACATCGCCAAACCCCGCCTCTCTGGGCGAGGGGATGGCATTGCTGTTCTCCATAAGCCGTCCCTACCCATCACTGAATTGGACCTCAACCTCCCATCTATTTCATCCTTTGAATATCTTGCTTTTTCCCTTCCCAACTCTACTACTGCTGTTCTCATCTACCGCACCCCAAAGTCACATCCGTCTTTTCTTTCTGAACTCTCTGAACTCCTCACCATCATATCCTCAGTTTCCTATCGCGTCCTACTCATCGGTGACTTCAACATCCACATCAACCAGCCAACTGCTCCACTGACGTCCGACTTCATCTCCCTTCTGGACTGCTTCCATCTCACCCAGCACATCAACTTCCCCACCCACACCAAAGGCCACACCCTAGATTGATTGATTGATTGATTGAACATTTATTGATCCCGGGGGTGGGGAAATTCAGGCCCCAGCAGTATCCATACCACAGAGCGTGTATACAACAGACACACGGATGACATGAGTGCAACTCGATAGGCTCTCATAAGGCTGCCACACAACGGCGCCACAAAGAAAGCCAGAAAGTGCGAAAGATAAAAGCCATCAAAGCACATCAAAGCAAAGCAAAAAGACAAAGGAAAAAAAGTAACAGCGACCAACCAGCATATAGTATGCTCCTCCTTTCCACTCACATCCAACCCCCGTCATCTCGCCTTTCCACTGTCAGATCATCTCTGCATCCTCTTCTCCGCCCCTCACCCCTCGCCTCATAATTCCACAAAATGCACCATCTCCTACCGCAACATTAAGACTGTAAACCCACGCTTTGCCAGCTCTTATCCTCTGCCCTTCCCTCCGACCCCACTTCTTCCTCCCCTGATGACCTCGCCACCATGCTCAAAAACATCCTTTCTGACTCCCTTGATTCCCTAGCCCCCTGGAAAACTTCCTGTTATATTCACTAACTCTGCACCTTGGTACACCCCAGAACTCCGCTCCATGAAACAAACTGGCCGTCAACTTGAACGCCTCCACAAAAGAACCCGCCTCACTGTTCATGTTGAAACCTTCAAACAACACATCTCCTACCGTGATGCTCTTCTTGCTGCCAAATCTGCTTACTTCTCATCTCTCATTAATAACACCAACCAGAACCCCCGCATACTGTTCTCCACCGTCAACAAATTGGTCCAGCCACCGGCCACCAAGCCACCCTCCTCACACACCCTCTGTAACTCCTTCCTTGTCAACTTTAACAACAAAATTGCCCAAATCAACAATTCTCTGACCAACACCATCAATAAATCCTCCTCCCCCACCTCCCCTGCTCTCCTGCCCCCCCTTCCTGACCTCCCGCCCTTCCCCTCTCTCACTGCCTTCTCCCTTGTCAACTCCTCCACCATCCTAGACACCATCACCGTATCCAAGACAACCACCTGCTCTCTCGACCCCCTTCCAACGACCTTAACTAAGGCCTGCCTCCCTGTCCTCCTCCCTCACCTCACCACCCTTTTTAATCAGTCTCTATCACTTGGCCACTTTCCCACTGTCTATAAGCTTGCAGACATCACCCCCGTCCTCAAAAAGCCCACCTTGGACCCAGTCAACCTCTCCAACTACCATTCCATCTCCAACCTTTCATTCCTTTCCAAAACCCTCAAACGCATTGTCTCCGCCCAACTCCACACCCATCTCCAGTCCAACAACCTCTATGAACCCTTCCAGTCCGGATTCTGCCCACTTCACAGCACCGAAACAGCTCTTGTTAAAGTCACCAATGATCTCCTCATTTCTGCAGACTCTGGTGCCCTCAACATCCTATTACTACTCGACCTTAGCGCAGCCTTTGACACTGTGAACCATTCCATCCTCCTTCAAAGCCTGCGGCAACTAGATGTTGAGGGCACTGCACTCGACTGGCTCACCTCCTATCTCGCCAACAGAAATCAGTTCATCTCTCTCTCTGGCCACACACCCATCCTCTCCCCAGTTACACAGGGGGTCCCCCAAGGCTCAGTTCTTGGCCCCCTCCTATTCATCTGTTAGCTCTTTCCCCTTGGTAATGTCATCCGCAAACTCAATCTGGACTTCCACTGCTACGCTGATGACACCCAGATCTATATACGCACCACACCAACCCAAAACCCTCCCCTCACCCACTTTGAAACCTGCATCTCTACAATAAAAACATGGCTGACCCACAACTTTCTCAAACTCAACAATGACAAAATGGAGCTCCTCCTCATAGGCACTAAATCCTCCCTTAACAAAACTGGATCCATCACACTCACCATTGACTCTTCAAGCATCACTCCCTCCCCTCTGGCACGCAACCTTGCCGTTATTTTCGACCCTACACTGTCCTTCCACCCTCATGTTAGCTCAGTTGTTAAGACCTCCTACTTCCACCTCCGACACATCGCCAAAATCCGGCACTGCCTCTTTCTCCCTGCCGCCGAATCCCTCATCCACGCCTTCATCTCATCCCGGCTTGCCTACTGCAACTCCCTTCTCACTGGAATCACTGCTCACTCACTCCATAGACTTCAACTAGTGCAAAACTCTGCTACCCGCCTCCTTACCCACACCCGGTCCTGTGAACACATCACTCCTGTTCTCCACTCTCTTCACTGGCTCCCCATTAAGGAGCATATCATCTTCAAGATACTCCTCCTCACGTTCAAAGCCCTTCACCACCTGGCTCCCACTTACCTATCCGACCTCCTTGTCCCCTACCGCCCCAACCGTCCCCTCCGATCCTCCAATACTTCACGTCTGACAGTCCCAAAATCTAAGCTCAAATCCTTCGGCGACAGAGCCTTCTCCTGCACATCACCCCGACTCTGGAACTCTCTCCCTCAGTCTGTCTGTGATTCACCCACACTCCCCATATCTAAGTCCCGTCTAAAAACTTACTTTTTCTCAAGCCTATGACCTCACCTACCCATAACTGGTTTCCTCTTCTTAACTTTATCCCACTGGCTCTTCCCCGTCGCCCTCCCCTCCTGTACGTCTTTGCCTTGTTCCCTGTAAGCGTCTTTGGGTTTTTGAAAAGGGCTATACAAATTTAATGAAAGATTAGCAAAAACGTTTGCTATATATACAGTGGAGCCTCGTTTTTCGACGACAATCCGTTCCGGAAGGCTGTTCGAGAAGTGAATCGTTCGAATTCCGTGTCATGTTTTCCCATTACAAATAATGGGGGGAAAAAAAATCCGTTCCAATTAAAAAAAAAAAAAAAAAAAAACGGCTTTTTTTTAAGCATTTTTTTCATTTGCGCATTTTTGTCCGATCGGGTAACTGCAGCGCACCGCCGAACGCAACTGCACTGCGCTTGGTGCATTATTGTGAAATTTAGAAAATATTTTTAAAGTCCTGATGTACTTTCCAAAATTTAAGTGGACCTAAGTGCGCAGGGAGCTTGATTTGGTCCGATCGCCTAACCACAGCGCGCCGGGCGCTCACTGTTGCATTGCTTTAGGAGTGTCTTTGTGTTTTAGGATGGCTTTACTGCTCCCACTTGCTTTCTTTGGAGGCATGATTAAGGGTTAATACACACCTCAAAGTAACAAAAATACAATAACTACGGAGTCAGTAGGCATCTGGGCCGCGCAGTCGGGTTTTCTCAGGTCCTCCCGGCTCATCTCGCGAGGTTCGACCTCCGAATTTTGTTCAACAACCGAAGCAAAAATGCATGATTAGAGTTGATGCAATCCTCAGAGTGTAATAACGAATGGAGTCAGTTGGCATGCGGGTCCTCTCGGCTCATCCTGCGAGGCAACCGAATTTCGTCCGACATCCGAAGCAAAAAAATCTCTTTTTTTTTTTTTTTTTTTGTTTGTTTTTTTGTTCAAGAACCGGGACGTTAGAAAACCAAGGCTCCACTGTATATATATATACGTATACTGGTGCGTCCGTCAGGCTCATCAAACAGCGAGAAACTGAATCATTATAAAGCGTTCGTCGCATTAACACGCATCCTCAGCAACAATTTCAAATATTCTCACCTCAATAACGGACATCGAAAGCCAGGCAGCGACGATGACTGCTAGGGGAAAGTACTGGGTATTGAGCGAATGTGCGAGTCATCGTGCGTCAAGCAACGACAATAACTACCGGTACGTAAACATTCAATCGCCATGTCTAAATGAATGTCGTTGGCAAATATTCGCCAAACTTGGCCAGACTTCCAGGGGAAGAGGCCGAATTTTCACTTGTTCTGGCCGACCGGAGGAACCAGCCGAGGCGGACACTTTACGGCGGTTGAGTCGTTGGCACTTAGAAAATATTTGCCAAACTTGGCCAGACTTCCAGGGGAAGAGGCCGAATTTTCACTTGTGGTGGCCGACATGGGGAAGCAGCCGAGGCGGACACTTTACGGCGGTTGAGTCGTTGGCACTTAGAAAATATTCGCCAAACTTGGCCAGACTTCCAGGGGAAGTGGCCGAATTTTCACTTGTGGTGGCTGACACGGGGAACCAGCCGAGGCGGACACTTTACGGCGGTTGAGTCGTTGGCACTTAGAAAATATTCGCCAAACTTGGCCAGACTTCCAGGGGAAGTGGCCGAATTTTCACTTGTGGTGGCTGACACGGGGAACCAGCCGAGGCGGACACTTTACGGCGGTTGAGTCGTTGGCACTTAGAAAATATTCGCCAAACTTGGCCGGACTTCCAGGGGAAGAGGCCGAATTTTCACTTGTTCTGGCCGACATGGGGAACTAGCCGAGGCGGACTCTTTATGGCGCAAGAGCCGTTGGCACTTAGAAAATTTGAACCGGGTGGCGCGCGCGAGTGCGCGGCCCGCTGGAAGTCGAATGAGGCTCAGCGATTTCATCCGCGGTGCTTATAAAGTGCCGATCCGCCGGCCGGAGCTATTTTCGGCCACCCGGCGCGTGCGCACGGCCTCCCGGCTGTGCCGGGCGGAGTGCGCGAGCTCGCCGGCTGCTGGAAGTCGAATGAGGCTCCGCAATCTCCTCCGCGGTGCTTATAAACAGCCGATCCGCTGTGCGGGAGCTATTCCCGGCCACTTGGCGCGTGCGCACGGCCTCCCGGATGTGCCGGGCGGCGTGCGCGAGCTCGCCGGCTGCTGGAAGTCGAATGAGGCTCTGCGATCTCCTCCGCGGTGCTTATAAAGAGCCGATCCGCTCGGCGGGAGCTATTTCCGGCCACTTGGCGCGTGTGCACGGCCTCCCGGTGGTGCCGGGCGGCGTGCGCGAGTGCGCTGGCCGCTGGAAGTCGAATGAGGCTCCGTGATCTCCTCCGCGGTGCTTATAAAGTGCCGATCCGCTTGGCTTGGAGCTATTTCCGGCCTCCCGGTGGTGCCGGGCAGCGTGCGCGAGCTCGCCGGCCGCTGGAAGTCGATTGAGGCTCCGCGATCTCCTCTGTGGTGCTTATAAACAGCCGATCCGCTCGGCTGGAGCTATTTCCGGCCACTGCGCATGCGCCCGGCCTTCCGGAATTTGAACACATTTCGTCAATAAATTTCGCATATTTCTGATTGAATTTTGAAGTTTAATATAATGCAACAATTGAGCTCGACTTATACAAAGGATATATCATAAAATCGTAAATTTCCGTTGAATTTTAGGGGATCGACTTATACACCGAGTCGACTTATACACCGGCAAATACGGTATATAAGTCGCACCGGAGTATAAGTCGCACTTTTGGAGCAAATTTATTTGTCAAAATCCAACACCAAGAACAGACATGAACCAGCAACAACAGGCTAAATGATAAGGTATGCTAACGTGACATATACACAAACGAGGAGCTGAGCACGGGCCTGAGTAACATTCGGAGTTATTCAAATAAGTATTACATAAATAACACGTTTATCTGTGTCACCCCAATTCATTAAATCCATCGATCGTCCTTTATGTAAACAATGCCGCGTATGCGCCACATATGTGCCGCTGACGTCGGACTCGTAAGTTGCATTTCTAATTATTCCACAGACCCATATAACGATATATAAAGTATATGTCAAATAACTATCATATAACCACAATATTATCAAACCCTCTGTGTCACTCCTAATCATTAAATCATCGATCAAATTCCTCGTCCTTTATGTCAACAACGCCGCGTGCGCGCCGCACAGATCGAGTATACAACTATATTGTAGCGTTAACAAAGTACCAGGAAACACGTGGGTTTGGTAAACGGCTCTTTATTTAACAAAACAAGAGTTCAACGAGCCAACAACTACTGAACTGTAACGATACACACGAAATAAAATATATCAAATAACTATAACATAAATACGTTTTTCAAACCTTGTGTCACTCCAAATCAATAAATCTTTCAAACGTGGGGCCCTTCGTCATCTTCATTATCCCGTGATAGAATCCTTTGTCCTTATGTAAACAACCGCCGCACTGCTGACGTCACTTGCAGGTCAAATGACAGTAATCCCTTGCTACATCGCGGTTCGTTTATCACGGTTTCACCACATAACGGATTTTTTTGATTTTGAAATTTTGCGAAAAAAATTAACATATAAGTCGCTCCTGAGTATAAGTCGCCCCCCCAACCAAACTATGAAAAAAAACGCGACTTATAGTCCGAAAATTACGGTATATACGTATATATCATTGAAGATTGGTGAAAATCAACTGAAATATTGCAAGCCTTTTATTTTTTTAATATTGCTGATTATGGCATACGGCTTAAGAAAACTCAAATAGCCTATCTCAAAATATTAGAATATTTCCTCAGACCAAGTAAAAAAAAATATTTATAACAGCAAAACAAAATCAAACATTTGAAAATGTCCATTAATGCATTCAGTACTACTAGGTTGGGAATCCTTTTGCATGGATTACTGCATCAATGCGACGTAGCATGGAGGCATTGCTGAGGTGTTAGGGATGCCCAGGATGCTGCCATAGCGGCCTTTAGCTCATTTGCATTGTTGGGTCTATGGGGTTCAGGTCTGGGGAATTGGCAGGCCAATCGAGGACAGTAATGCCGTGGTCAGTACACCATTTACTGGTGGTTTCGGCACTGTGCGCAGGTGCCAGATCATGCTGGAAAATGAAATCATCATCTCCATAGAGCTTTTCAGCAGACTGAAGCATGTAGCGCTCTAAAATCTCTTGGTACACATCTGCATTTACTCTGGACTTGATGAAATGTCAACTGCTGGTGTTGGTCCACTCAACACCAGCAGCTGACATGGCTCCCCAAACCATCACTGACTGTGGGAACTTCAGACTGGATTTCAAGCAGCTTGGACTTTGCTCCTCTCCAGCCTTTCTCCAGACTCTGGCGCCTTGACTTCCAAATGATATACAAAACTTGCTTTCGTCTGAAAAGAGGACTTGGGACGACTCTGGAACTGTCCAGTGCTTCTTTTCCATAGACCAAGTCAGACGTTTCTTCCGTTGTCTTGAGTTCAGAAGTGGCTTGACCATGGGAATACGGCTATTGTAACCAATTTCCCGGACACGTCTGTGAACAGTGACTTTTGATACCTGGACTCCAGCTTCAGTCCACTGTCTTTGAAGCTCCCCCAAATTCTGGAAGCGACTCTTCACAATGCTGTTAAGGCTGCGGTCATTTCTGTTGGTTGTGCACCGTTACCTTCCACATTTCCCCCTTCCAACAGACTTTTTGTGGATGTGCTTTGAAACTGCACTCTGTGATCAGCTTGCTCTTTGAAAAATTTCTTTTTGTGTCTTACCCTCCTGATGGAGAGTGTCAATGATGGTCCTCTGGACAGCAGTCAGATCAGCAGTCTTCCCCATACTTGTGATTTAGCTTACTGAACCAAGGTGAGTGTTTTTCAAGGCTCAGGAAACCCTTGCAGGTGTTTCGAGTTAATTAGACGATTCAAGTGATTAGTTGAACACCCTACTCGTATACTTTTTCATGATATATTTTTTGGAGCAGTGTATATATGTATATATATAACTTTTTCCTCACCCCCCGTGGGTGGTCTCTTTTTCCCTTCAAGCTCGGGTCCTCTACCAGAGGCCTGGGAGCTTGAGGCTTCTACGCAGTATCTTTGCTGTTCCTAGTACTGCACTTTTCTGGACTGAGATGTCGGATGTTTTTCCTGGGATCTGTTTCAGCCACTCCTCCAGTTTTGGGGTTACTGCCCCTAGTGCTCCAATGACCACAGGTACCACTGAAGTCTTCACTCTCCAGGCCTTCTCCAGCTCTTCTCTGAGCCCTTGATATTTCTCAAGTTTCTCATGTTCCTTTTTCCTAATGTTACCATCATTTGGGATGGCTATGTCAACCACAACGGCTTTCCTCTGCTCTTTGTCCACCACCACAATGTCCGGTTGGTTCGCCATTACCATTCTGTCTGTCTGGATCTGGAAGTCCCAGAGGATCTTGGCTTGGTCATTCTCTACCACCTTTGGAGGTGTTTCCCACTTCCAGTCCATACTCTGCACAGATGTTCCTGTACACTATTCCAGCTACTTGGTTATGGCGCTCCATGTATGCTTTACCTGCCAGCATCTTCCACCCTGCAGTTATGTGCTGGATTGTCTCAGGACCTTCTTTGCACAATCTACACCTGGGGTCTTGTCTGGTGTGGTAGATTTGGGCCTCTATTGCTCTGGTGCTCAAGGTCTGTTCTTGTGCAGCCAGGATCAGTGCCTCTGTGCTGTCCTTCAGACCAGCTCTTTCTAGCCATTGGTAGGATTTCTGGATATCACCCACTTCAGCTATGTTTCGGTGGTACATCCCATGTAGGGGCTTGTCCTCCCATGACGGTCCCTCCAGCACCTCATCTTCCTTTGATGCCCATTGTCTGAGACATTCACTGAGCACGTGATCCGTTGGGGCCTTATCCCTGATGTACTTATGGATCTTGGATGTTTCGTCTTGGATAGTGGCTCTCACGCTCGCTAGTCCTCGGCCTCCTTCTTTACGGCTAGTGTACAGTCTCAGGGTGCTGGACTTGGGATGGAACCCTCCATGCATGGTTAGGAGCTTCCGTGTCTTGATATCTGTGGTCTGTATATCTTCCTTTGGCCACCGTATGATTCCTGCAGAGTACCTGATTGCTGGTAGGGCGCAGCTGTTAATGGCTAGGGACTTGGTCTTGCCGTTGAGCTGACTTCTTAGGACTTGCCTTACTCGATGGAGGTATTTGGCTGTGTCTGCTTTCCTTGTTTCCTCGTCAAGGTTGCCATTTGCCTGTGGAATTCCAAGGTATTTGTAGCTGTCCTCAATGTCTGCTATTGTTCCTTCTGGGAGTGAGACCCCCTCTGTGTGGATTACCTTTCCTCTTTTAGTCACCATGCGGCCACATTTCTCAAGTCCGAATGACATTCCGATGTCAGAGCTGTAGATCCTGGTAGTGTGGATCAGGGAGTCAATGTCCCGCTTGTTCTTAGCGTACAGCTTTATGTAATCCATGTAGCTGGTGGCTGGTGGTGGCCCCATTCCTGAGTTGGTATCCATAGCCCGTCTTGTTGATTATTTGGCTGAGGGGGTTCAGTCCTATACAGAACAGCATTGGGGACAGAGCGTCTCCTTGGTATATACCACATTTGATGGTCACGTGTGCAAGTGGCTTGCCATTGGCTTCAAGTGTGGTTTTCCACTGTCTCATCGAGTTGGCGATGAAGGTTCTCAGAGTCCCATTGATGTTGTACAGCCTCAAGCATTCAGTGACCCAAGTATGCATACACCTCACCATGTGTGAGCAACCGCCTTCAGCTGAACACCAGCAAGACGAAGGAGATGATTGTGAGCTACGGGAGGACAGCACCCTACTTCACTCCGGTGAACATCCAGGGATCGGACATTGAGGTAGTGGAGAACCACAAATTCCTGGGTGTTCGCCTTAACAACAAACTGGACTGGCCTGATCACACCCACGCCCTGTACAAAACGGGCCAGAGTCACCTCCACTTGCTGAGGAGACTGAGGTCCTTTGGTGTGTGCAGGGCTCTCCTCAGGACCTTCTATGACTCTGTGGTGGCCTCAGCCATCCTCTACGCTGTGTTCTGCTGGGGTAGAAGCAGTACGGACCGGGACAGGGGGAGACTAAATAAGGTGCTCAGGAGAGCGAGCTCTGTCCTGGGCTGTCCCCTGGACTCCATACAGGTTGTGGGTGAGAGGAGGACGTTTATTAAGCTTAAATCCATCATGGACAACACCTCTCACCCCCTCCATGAGATTGTGTGGTCCCTGAGCAGCTCCTTTACCGGCAGACTTTTGCACCCTCAATGTAGGAAGGAAAGATTCCGCAGGTCCTTCATTACCACTGCTGTCAGACTCTACAACATGCGTGGCACCTGATCACGTGTTTCGTCCCTACCGCTACTTGTGAGACTTGTCTTTGTCCTTGTCTGTTATTTATCCATTTTTACATTTGGCACTTGTCTCTTGTATTCTTGCACTCTTTTACGCCACTGTGACAAGTAGTACATTTCCCCGCTGTGGCATGAATAAAGTTCTATCATCATCATCATCATCATCAGTCAGTGTTTAAGAATCTGGTAAGACCAGGGGTGGGCAAACTTTTTGACTTGCGGGCCAAAATGGGTTCCAAATTTTGACCGGCGGGCCGAACCAGGAGCAGATGGATGTAGTGTTTGGGTGAAGTAATACAAATGACATGTAAAGGTTATTGCATAAAAGGTTTTTACTTTTAGTAGGTAGTAAAGCATGGATGTTCAAAAAAGCTTTTTGAAAACAATTGCATTTATTAACAGCATTAAAAAAATATTTCACCAAAAAAACTACTCAGTGATTCTCATTAAATACGACACTGTTATTATGAATAATAGTTTCCATCACTTCAGCGCCTGCAGGTCAGATTTATGAAATATGTTCATCTAGTGAGGCGAAATCACATCAAATGGCAAACATTCTGACCAAATACAGCATCTTGAAGAATCAGTGAAAAAATACATCTAAATAAAGAAATCAATAGTTTTGTTGGTCTCCCTTTTTTGGTAGTGCATCATGGGCTGGAGTCAAATTTGTTGTGGTAATTCTTTGGACGGCGGCTCGGTGGCGCACTGGGTAGCACGTCCGCCTCACAGTTAGGAGGGCGCGGATTCGATTCCACCTCCGGCCCTCCCTGTGCGGAGTTTGCATGTGCTCCGGGGTTTTCTCCGGGCACTCCGGTTTCCTCCCACATCCCAAAAACATGCTTGGTAGGCCGATTGATCACTCCAAATTGTCCCTAGGTGTGAGTGCGAGTGCGAATGGTTGTTTGTCTCTGTGTGCCCTGCGATTGGCTGGCAACCGGTTCAGGGTGTCCCCCGCCTACTGCCCGATGACGGCTGGGATAGGCTCCAGCACGCCCGCGACCCCCGTGGGAACTAAGCGGTTCAGAAAATGGATGGATGGATGGATGGATGGATGGATGGATGGATGGATGGATGGATGGATGGATGGATGGATGGATAATTCTTTGGACAGAGCCGATGTGTCGGTCCGTTAACCTATAAACCGGATTCGGTTGAAGTTGGGAAATTGTGTAATGTAAATAAAAACAAAATACAATGATTTGAAAATCCTTTTCAACCTATATTCAATTGAATACACTACAAAGACAACATATTTAATGCTCAAACTCCATCCATCCATCATCATCCGCTTATCCGGGGTCAGGTCGCCGGGCAGCAGCTTAAGGAGGGACTCCCAGACTTCCCTCTCCCCAGCCACTTTATCCAGCTCATCCCGGGGGATCCTAAGGCGTTCCCAGGCCAGCTGAGAGACATAGTCTCTCCAGCGCGTCCTGGGTTGAACCTAGGGTCTCCTACCGGTGGGACATGCCAGGAACACTTCCCCAGGGTGGTGTCCAGGAAGCATCCTGATGAGATGCCCGAGCCACCTCATCTGGCTCCTCTCAATGTGGAGGAGCAGCGGCTCTACTCCGAGTATCTCCCTGATGACCGAGCTTCTCACCTTATCTCTAAGGGAGAGCCCGGACACCCTGCGGAGGAAACTCATTTCGGCCGCTTGTATCCTGGATCTCGTTCTTTCGGTCACGACCCATAGTTCGTGATCATAGGTGAGGGTAGGAGCATAGATCGACCGGTAAATTGAGAGCTTTGCCTTTTGGCTCAGCTCTCTTTTTACCACGACAGACCGGTACAGAGTTCGCATTACTGCCGACGCTGCACCGATCCGCCTGTCGATCTTGCGCTCCATCCTGCCCTCACTCGTGAACAAGACCCCAAGATACATCAACTCCTCCACTTGGGGCAGGATCTCATCCCCGATCCGGAGAGGGCATTCCACCCTTTTCCGAGCGAGCACCATGGACTCGGATTTGGACGTGCTGACCCTCATCCCGACGGCTTGACACTCGGCTGAGAACCGCTCCAGTGAGAGCTGGAGATCACGACCTGAAGAAGCTAACAGCACCACGTCGTCTGCAAAAAGCAGATACGCCATGCTAAGGTCCCCAAACCGAACACCCTCAACGCCTCGGCTGCGCCTCGAAATTCTGTCCATAAAGATTATGAACAGAATCGGTGACAAAGGGCAGCCTTGGCGGAGTCCAACCCTCACTGGGAACGAATCTGACTTACTGCCGGAAATGCGGACCAAACTCTGGCATCGGTGATACAGGGACCGAACTGCCCTTATCAGTTGGCTTGGCACCCCGTACTCCCCGAAGCACCCTCCACAGAACTTCCAGAGGGGCACGGTCGAGCGCCTTCTCCAAGTACACAAAACATGTGGACTGGTTGGGCGAACTCCCATGTCCCATCGAGGAACCATGCCGAGGGTGTAGAGCTGGTCCACTGTTCCACAGCCAGGACGTAAGCCACAGTGTTCTTCCTGAATTCAAGGTTTGACCTCCCGAAGGACCCTCCTCTCCAGCACCCCTGAATAGACCTTACCAGGGAGGCTGAGAAGTGTGATTCCCCTGTAATTGTAACACACCCTTTGGTCCCCCTTCTTAAAGAGGGGAACCACCACCCCAGTCTGCCAATCCAGAAGCACCTTCCCCGATGTCCACGCAATGTTGTAGAGGCGTGTCAGCCATGACAGCCCCACAACATCCAGAGCCTTTAAGAACTCTGGGTGGATGTCATCCATCCCCGGGGCCTTGCCACCGAGGAGTTTAACTACCTCAGTGACTTCAACCCCAGAGATCGAAGAGTCCGCCTCAGAGTCTCCGGCCCTGCATCCACAATGGAAAGCGTGTAGGTGGAATTGAGCAGGTCTTCGAAGTATTCTCCCCACCGACTCACAACGTCCCGAGTCGAGGTCAGCAGCACGTCATCTCCACTGTAAACAGTGTTGATGGTGCACTGCTTCCCCCTCCTGATGGACGAGAATTTCCTCGAAGCTGTCCGGAAGTCATTCTCCATGGCCTTGCCAAACTCCTCCCACGCCCGGGTTTTTGCCTCAGCAACCGCCAAAGCCGCGTTCCGCTTGGCCATCCGGTACCTGTCAGCTACCTCCGGAGTCCCGCAGGCCAAAACGGCCCGTTAGAACTCCTTCTTCAGCTTGACGGCATCCCTTACCGCTGGTGTCAAACAGCAGGTTCGGGGATTGCCGCCACGACAGCCACCAACGACCTAACGGTCACTCCGGTCGACCGCCTCAACAATGGAGGCGCGAAACATAGTCCACTCGGACTCAATGTCCCCCGCCTCCCCCGGGACGCGGGAAAAGCTCTGCCGGAGGTGGGAGGTGAAGCTCTTCCTGAAAGGGGATTCTGCCAGACGTTCCCAGCAGACCCTCACAGAGCGTTTGGGTCTGCCAGGTCGGACCGGCATCTTCCCCCACCATCGGAGCTCAGATCAGTTTACAGCTCCGCCCCTCTCTTCACCCGAGTGTCCAAAACATGCGGCCGCAAATCCGATGACACGACTAAAAAGTCGATCATCGAACTACGGCCTAGGGTGTCCTGGTGCCAAGTGCACACATGGACACCCTTATGTTTGAACATAGTGTTCATTATAGAAAATCCGTGTCGAGCACAGAAGTCCAATAATAGAACACCACTCGGGTTCAGATCGGCTCAAACTCATAAACTTTATTTTATTTTTCAAATAATAATTAACTTAGAATTTCATGGCTGCAACACGTGCAGTAGAAATTGAGAAAGGGCATGTTTACCACTTCGTTACATCACCTTTCCTTTTAATAACACTCAATAACCGTTTTGGAAGAGAAGAGACTAATTCTCTTAGCTTCTCATGTGGAATTCTTTTCCATTCTTGCTTGATGAACCACTTCAGTTGTTCAACAGTCCGGGGTCTTCCCTGTCTTATTTTACGCTTCATAATGCGCCACACATTTTCAATGGGAGACAGGTCTGCCGCTGTTGTAACGTGTGCAGAATATGGCTTGGCATTATCTTGCTGAAATAAGCAGCGGCGTCCATGAAAAAGACGTCGCTTGGACGTCCAAAATCTATACGTGCTTTTCGGCATTTATGTTGCCTTCACAGAAATTTAAGTCACCCATGCCATGGGAACTAATGCACCCCTATACCATCATAGATGCTGCCTTTTGAACTTTGCGTTGATAACAGTCCGGATTGTCCGCTTCCTCTTTGGTCCGGAGGACACGACATTGTTTCCAAAAACAATTTGAAAAGTGGACTCATCAAACCACAAAAGTCCAAGTCAAAGTCTGCTTTATTATCAATTTCTTCACGTCAAGACACACTAAGACAGCGGTGTCCAAACTACGGCCCGCGGGCCAACTGCGGCTCGCAGTCGAGTTTTTATTGGCCCGCAGCAAATTCTGAAAACATAATTGAATATTGCCCGCACAAGAAGCTTGAGCTCAACTATGTTGCACTTCTCAGTTTCAACACTAGATGGAGCCCGCCAAACTAACGAAATCAAGCGAAGAAAAACTTTTATCGCTAGTCACCAGAAATGGCTGCACCAAAGAAACGCAAAATAGCAAGTGAGTGTAGAAGATATCAAACACGCTGGGAAAATGAGTATTTCTTCAAAGAAATCAACGGAAAGTGTGTTTGTTTGATTTGTAATGAAGATGTTGCTGTGATGAAAGAGTATAATGTCCGTCGGCACTATGAGACCATACATCAGAGCTACACATCGTACACCGGTGCTGAACGAGCACAGAAAGTTAAGCAAATGGCAGCTAGCCTGCAAGCTCAACAGCAGTTTTTTTTTTTCGTGCCAACAAAACACAGGAAAACTCCACAAGAACAAGTTATGAAGTCGCTAAACTTATTGCCCAGCACGGTAAACCGTTTTCAGACGGTGATTTCATAAAGCAGTGCCTCATCAAAGTCACAGAAGTAATGTGCCCAGAAAAAGTGCCGGATTTCAACAATGTGAGCTTATCCAGTGGTGCGGAGAATTGAGGACTTGTCAGCTAACGTGAAACTCCAACTGAGAGACAAGGCTTGTGCTTTTGATTTTTACTCAATAGCATGCGATGAGTGCACAGATGCCACAGACACCACGCAACTGTTAATTTTTTTGCGGGGAGTAGATGATAATTTTTGCTGTACGGAGCTGCTTGATATGATGAGCCTAAAAGGCACAACGACGGGAAAATATTATTTTTTTAAGCTGTGTCAGAGGCAGTTGAAAAGATGGGGCTTAAATGGGAAAAGCTCTGTGGAATAACAACGGACGGAGCTCCGGCCATGACTGGCGAGCGCAAAGGAATGGCATCGTTGGTGTGCGCCAAGGTAAAAGAGAGCGGAGGTGAGGCTGTTAGGATGCACTGTATAATCCACCAAGAAGCACTGTGTGCCAAGACTGTCCAGCTGGGCGATGTGATGAACACTGTCGTAAAAACTGTCAACGTAATTCGAGCGAGAGGACTGTACCACAGAGAATTTCAGGCTTTCCTATCTGATGTGGATGCTGAATACGGGGATTTACTCTACCGCTCTGATGTGCGCTGGCTCAGCCGCGGCTCTGGGCTGCAGCGGTTTTTTCGCTGAGATGAGAAATTGACCAGTTTTTAAAAGAGAAGGGCCGACCTCTTCATGAGTTAAGTGACCCTCTGTGGCTGGCAGACCTGGCATTTTTAGTTGATCTTACGCATCATCTGAATACACTGAACAAGAACCTACAAGGCAAAGAACAGCTGGTGCCACACCTGCATGCGCACATGAAAGCCTTCTGCGTAAAGCTCCGCCTGTTTGAGACACAACTACGAGGTTTTAATGCTGCACACTTCCCTGCGCTGTCTGAAATGAAGTCTGCTTTTCCAAAAGCCGACCTTTCTGCTAAAAAGGAGAAATATGTGTCTGTGATTTCCTCTCTCATGACGGAATTCAACCATCGTTTCCAAGATTTTTCTGCCATTGAAAAACAAATCAAGCTGTTCTCGACCCCCTTCCTGGTGGATGCAGAAGAAGTGGAAGAGAGTCTGCAGTTAGAGCTGATTGAAATTCAATGTGATGATTCTCTGAAGAGTCAGCATCAGCTTTTCCCCCTCCCCGAATTCTATCAGAGTTTGGATAATGCCAAGTTTCCTCTGATGAGAAGCCACGCAAAAAGAATGATGAGCCTGTTCGGCTCGACATACATATGTGAACAAACATTTTCTCTGTTCAATCAGAACAAAAGCAGACTGAGAACCAGAATAACTGATAGCCATCTCTGTGAAGTCCTTCGTGTCTCAACCGCCAAACTTTCTCCTGACATGTCAATCATCCTTCAATCCAAAGGACAGCATCACTGCTCCCACCGAGTGCAATGTTCTTCACAATACACAGTATTCATGTGTCAGTATGTCACCTCTAGTGTGTGGCCCGGCCCTTTGTTTATTTTTCTGTATTTGGCTCTCACTAAAAAAAGTTTGGACACCTCTGCACTAAGAGATCGAAATTGCGTTTCCTACTATCCCATGATGACAAGACATATTACATATATATATATATATATATATATATATATATATATATATATATATATATATATATATATAAAGTTTATGAGTTTGAGATAGATAGATAGATAGATAGATAGATAGATAGATAGATAGATAGATAGATAGATAGATAGATAGATAGATAGATAGATTGTGCATATAGCAGACAGTCAGAATATAGCGCAAAAATACAGGAGGAGTAGTGCAAGGCAGCAAACATGGCCCAAAAGGCCAGGACTTTTTCATTATGCATCAGTCCATTTTTCATGAGCTCGGGCGCAGAGAACCCGGTGGCGTATCTGGATGTTGTTCATAAACGGCTTTTGTTTTGCATGGTAGAGTTTTAACCCGCACTGACTGATGTAGTGACGAACTGTATTTACTGACGGTGGTTTTCTGAAGTTTTCCTGAGCCAATTTGGTGATATCCTTTACACACTCATGTCGGTTTTTAAGGCAGTGCCTTCTGAGGGATCGAAGGTCACGGTCATTCAGTCTTGGTTTCTCGCCATGGCGCTTACGTGCAGTGATTTCACCAGATTCTCTGAACCTTTTGATGATATTATGCACCGTAGATGTTGAAATCCCTAAATTCCTCACAATTTTCCTGTGAGAAATGTTGTTCTTAAATTGTTCAACTATTTTCTCATGCAGTTGTGGACAAAGTGAACCCCGCCCCATCGTTGCTTGTGAATGACTGAGCATGTTTGGGGAGGCTCCTTTTATACCCAATCATGGTACCCACCTGTTCCCAATTAGCCTGATCACATGTGGGATGTTCCAAATAGGTGTTTGATGAGCTTCTCTCAGGTTTCTCAGTATTTTTTGCCACCTGTCCCAACTTCTACTGGACATGTTGCAGCCATGAAATTCTAATTTAATTATTATTTGGCAAAAAACAATTAAGTTTATCAGTTTGAACATGAAATATGTTGTCTTTGTAGTGTATTCAATTGAATATTGGTTGAGAAGGATTTTTAAATCGTTGTATTTTGTTTTTATTTACATTTTACACAATTTCCCAACTTCAACCGAATCCGGTTTGTAGATCTGTGACGGGCTTTGGTGACGTTCATGTGGCTGAACGTCTGCTCACACACGTAGGTCAAGCCAACATGTCCACTCTTTTATTATTCGTCACTCAGTGTCCACCTTTCTTTTCCTTGGGCCACTCATTTTAATGGAAGGATTCCAGGAGAAGGTTTGTGGGTGGCATTAGCGTAAAACTGTATCTTAAAGCTCAGCGTGCGAATTACAAGAATGCTGACGTCACAGCCCACACTCGAAATTCGGCACTGATGGAAATAGAGCACGGAGTGCGTACTAATTAGTACGTACACGCACTTGTGAGTGTGCACCGAGCTTTCTGACACGGCTTCCGGGAGTAAATGCGTGGGTGGGCGCTTCCCCATCTACTGGGGAAACATAGTCATTGCAGGAAAAATGACGCCAAAAAAATGTTTAATACAACTTATTCAGGTTTGGCGGACCGGATTAAACGGCCCCGTGGGCAGGATGTGGCCCACGGGGCCAGGAGCGACTTGTATGTAAAATTTTTCACAAATGTTTACTTGATCATTAACACATTACGGACTTACTAGTATAGTTGATCATTTTACATGTTATTTTCACTTTAAACCGCATGAGGGCGCACTATGGTTGTGGAATAATTGGAGCCTCACTGACAATCAGTTCCATTCAATGACTTCTAGAGTCAGGAGATTTTATGATTTGGAGTGACACAGATGATTTGATAAACTTGTTATTTATGTTATTTGACATATAGTTTATTTAAATTAGTAACGCGTATGTTGTTAGACTTCAGTAGTTTCCGATTGTCTCGCGAGGCCGTTAAGGCAGCAGGAGGGGGGGAAAGAGTGATCTAGCGTGTTGGCTCATATGTTGAGCTCTTGTTTTGTGAAATAAAGAGCCGGTTACCAAACCCACATCTTGCCTGGTACTGGTAACGCTACAATATAGTTATATACCGTATTTATTCAATTTATTGCCCAGAGCGATCATTAGTGAAGGTTTATGTCCAACAGAGGGGGTGGGCTATTAATAGAGAACACTTTTTGTCTGATCGCCAAGGGGCACTGAAATAGGCGATATGTATATTTTCCTTATGTAGTATGCAATACCTGCATCTCACTGGTGTTCTTATCACTAGAACAGCGGCTGTTTTGATCTACCTCTAACAGCGGGTGCATCAGTTGACGCTCCATCGATGCGACATGTTACCGTCGCACATCACATGTTGCACACGTCATGTTATCACGATCGTCTTGTTCGAGTGCGCGCCCCAATAACGTAATTGTGTGAGGATATTGTAGCGGAGTGACGAGTGTAATTGTATCATAGTTTACGGAGAAAAACAATTTAAAAGGGACATTCGACGTGCTGTCAAATCAGTCATATTTAAACTTGCGCAATGACGTCTGCATGCGGTTGCGGAGGAAAACGTAAGTTTTGGGGGGAATTTTTAGCAGCATGGGAGATAGAGGTATCAGTGTTTTTTTATTTATGTCATCGCTAACACACACTGGGCGATTATTAGAATATGGGCGGGGCGACGATGAGGCTGACGACGAGGCTGACGTCAGCGGCACACGTAGGTCCGGAATCAACAGCTGTTTTGTTGTTTTTTTGTTTTGTTTTTTGACACAGAGGATGAATATTCCGATGGATTTAATGATTTGGAGTGACACGGATGGTTCGTTAAAATTGTTGTTTATAATACATTTATTTCATATATTTAGTCTGACGTCAGCAGCGCACGTCGTTCCGGCGTCAACAGCCGTGTGTGTTTTTTTTTTTTCATTGACAGGATGAATATTCGATGGATTTAATAATTTAGAGTGTCACGGATGGTTCCTTAAAATTGTTCTTTATATTACATTTATTTGATATATGTATCTAGTCCAGGGGTCACCAACACGGTGCCCGCGGGCACCAGGTCGCCCGTGAGGACCGCATGAGTCGCCCGCAGGACTGTTCTAAAATTAGCTCAAATAGCGGCACTTGTCAGTGAGCTGCATCTATTTATTTTACAGTTAAACCTCGGTTTCCGATTATCCTGGTTCTCGAACAAATCGGTATTTGAACAAAAAATTCGAGATTTTTTTTTGCTTCGGGTGTTGAACAAAATTCGAAGGTCGAACCTCGCGAGATGAGCCGGGAGGACGCGAGAAAACCCGACCGCGCAGCCCGGATGCCGACTGACTCTGTAGTTATTGTATTTTCGTTACTTTGAGGAGTGTATTAACCCTTAATCATACCTCCAAAGAAAGCAAGTGGGAGCAATAAAGCCATCCTAAAACACAAAGACGCTCTTAAAGCAATGCGACAGTGAGCGCCCGGCGCACTGCGGTTGCGCAATCGGACCAAATTAAGCTCCCTGCGCACTGAGGTCCACTTAAATTTTGGAAAGTACAACAGGACTTCAAAAATATTTTCTAAATTTCAGCGACGGCTCTGTCACAATAATGCGACCAGTGCGGTGCAGTTGCGCGGTCGGCGACGCGCTACGGTTGCGCGTTCGGCGGCGCACTGCAGTTGCGCGATCGGACAAAATTAAACTCCCTGCACACTTAAATCCACTTATATTTTGGAAAGTACATCAGGACTTTGAAATTATTTTCTAAATTTCTACATTTTTTTTAGTCTTCGAACGGACTAAAATTTTTCTATTATTTGCAATGGGAAAAATATATTCGAAATTCGACTGATTAGCTTCTCGAACCGCCTTCTGGAACGGATTGTGGTTGGAAACCGAGGTTTGACTGTATTTTTGCTATTCTTGTTAAAATCACACTTACATGTGACCTGGAAATGACAATAATAACACATAGTGAAAGCTAAATTGAGCAAATTACCTATTTCAAATGTGTGTGTTAAACTGGTAGCCCTTTGCCTTAATCAGTACCCAGGAAGTAACTCTCGGTTTAAGAAAGGTTGGTGACCCCTGATCTAGTCTGACATCAGCGGCGCACGTAGTTCCTTCCGGCATCAACAGCCGTGTGTGTGTGTGTGTTTTTTAAGTGACACAAGACGAAGATTCCGAGGGATTTAAAGATTTGGAGTGACACGGATGGTCCGATAAAATTGTTGTTTATATTATTGTTATTTGATATATAGTTAATATATTGTTATTTGGGCCTGTGGAATAATTTGAACTGCAACTAACAACGAGTCCAACGTCAGCGGCACACGCGGTGTTGTTTAGAGAAAGGAAGACGAATTCGATTGATGGATTTAATGATTTGGAGTGACACAGATGGTTTGATAAACGTGTTATTTATGTTATAGTTATTTGAATAACTGTTAATGTTACATCAGGCCCGTTCTCAGCTCCTCGTTTGTGTTTGTCACGTTAGCATACTGTATCGTTGGCCTGTTGTTGCTGGTTCATGTCTGTTCTTGGTGTTGGATTTTGTCAAATTTCCCCCAAAATGTGACTTAAACTCTAGTGCGACTTATGTAGTATGTTTTTTTCCTATATATTGTGCATTTTATGGCTGATGCAACCGTTACGCCGGAGCGTCTTTTAGTCCGAAAAATACGGTAATTACCTTTTGAATGATATCTACCAATAATTGAAATACACCATGAAATTAATTTATTTTCCAAAGAAAATTCAGTCTGGTATGGCTTTACTGTTAAATGATTAAATGATGTGTTAATGACCTATACGCTTTCCTTTTGCAGACATCCCCTGTTCCCTTTGTTGGCTCTGCTATTTGAAAAGTGTGAGCAATCCACTCTTAGTTCTGAATGCATCACCTCTGCAAGCTTTGATGTGGACATTGAGAATTTTGTGCGCTCTCAGGAGAAAGACGGAAAGCCCTTTTTCAGTGAAGACCCAGAACTCGACAACTTGGTAAGCTTACGTCATATGACCAAAAATGATAACCCTGCTCTATATTGTCAGTTTGGGTTCAAACCTCTCTACATTATAGTCTGAAAGGTTAAAGGCAAATGCAGTAGTGGTCGTAGATCACTACTGCATTTGCATTTGGCTTTGGAACCATTTGAGACACCTGACTGTTAGGGTGTATTCAGACCTGACTGTTTGGTCCGCTTTAAACGGACCAGGGTTTGATTGAAAGGCTGGTCCGGACCTTTTGTGCAGGTGTGAATACACGCAAACAAATCCTGGTGCGGATTAATGAAACGGACCGAGACCCACTTTTTTCAAGTGGTCTTGGTTCGCTTCCAAACGAACTCTGGTGCGGTTCGCTTCAGGTATGAATACAAACAGTGAAGCTCTGCACCAACATCACAAATATGCAGAGCAGGAGCACAGCGCGTAGGACTCTCATGTTTTCCTCCGTTTCTGGGTTTGTGCTCTGTGTGACGCCCAGGTCATTGCTGTCCAATGGGAGCACAAATCGTCACAAGTGTGGATGTGTACGTATACTTCACTTGCAAAATGTACAGTCTGAATAGGAACCGCACCAAACGAAAAAAATTAAGTCCGCTTTTGGTCCGGACCAAACAAGCGGACTAAAGGGTTTTTCTGGTCTGAATACACCCTTAGATTTCACACATAGAGCTGGTTTATTCAGGTTGGGTATCAATCCTCATTCCGAAATACCTATTCCTAACCAGTATTTTATAACGGGTACCAGTGCCTGAATTACAGGTGTCAAACTCAAGCTCTGTAGGCCAGATATGGTTCATCACATACCGTAATTTTCGGACTATAAGTCGCATTTTTTTTCATAGTTTGGGTGGGGGGGGTGACTTATACTCAGGAGCGACTTATATGTTAATGTTTTCCGAAATTTTCAAAATAAAAAAAAAAAAGTGAAACCGTGATAAACGAACCGCGATGTAGCAAGGGATTACTGTAATTTGAATTTCAAGTGACGTCAGCAGCGCGGCGCGGCGGTTGTTTACACAAAGGACAAAGATTTGATCACGGGATGACGAAGATGACGAAGGGCCCCACATACTACCGGCATCATTAGCGGCTTTGTTTGTAAATGACAGGGAGGACGAAGAGTTTGAAGGATTTAATGATTTGGAGTGACACAGAAGGTTTAAAAAACTATTATGGCTTTTACGCACGCCCAGTCCTACTCTACGGAGCTCTCTTTCACTTCCGTGGATGGAAGTCGGGGGCCAGCGCTCGGCCGGGTGGCTGTCTGAGGACGGTGGATAGGGCTCGGTCGGACATGGCTTTTACGCCCGCCCGGTCCTACTCTACGGAGCTCTCTTTCACCTCCGTGGATGGAAGTCGGGAGACGCATTCCAATTCAATTTGGGAGAAATAACTGAAGGACAATATAGTGATGACAGTGATAATTTTGGTTATTATCACAAAGTGAATGACTGTTTCATCTTTGGTTACTTCGATTGTCACGAAGTATGCTTGTTTTTGACTTAAGAACTTTGTCATTTGCATTGTTTACAATACTGCTTTACCGTGTGCACACACATTGGGGTCCCTTTCCTAAAATGTGGTAATTTTTGTGTTCTGCAGATGGTAAAAGCCATCCAGGTGCTGCGAATCCACCTGCTGGAACTGGAGAAGGTGAGTGACCTGTGTAAGGACTTCTGCAGTCGTTACATTGCTTGCCTCAAGACTAAGATGAACAGTGAGACCCTACTGAGTGGAGATCCTGGTAGTCCTTACTCCCCTGTTCAAAGCCAGGCCCCAAGTTTCTCACCAACCAAATCCCAGGTCAGTTGTCTGTATTAAGTCACCCTCATAATGTTATTCTGAGGTTATCATAATCAATCCAAGCTCTATTTTTATAAGGTCCCCTGCTCCATCTCAGGGAGTCCTCATGGTCAAATTGTGGTTCCGGCTTCAGCCCTGCAACAAGGAAATGTCACTGTCACGGCAGTAAATCCCACCCAGGTGGTTGCAGGTATGTCATCATGGCATACTACTACACCGACAGGTAACTGTCCTGTTACAGCTAGAATTTTATGTAGAAAATGGCACTGTGATTAAGTATTCTATCGCCAGAAACTCTAATGCATTTGTGTGTTCCAACCAGGCGGCACAGTGTATCAGCCTGTAACAGTTGTCACTCATCAAGGCCAGGTCGTAACACAGGCCATTTCCCCAGGAACTCTCCGTGTCCAAAACAATCAGGTTTCTCATTTCTCTCTTTGAATTTTTTTTTCTCACATTGGTGTTAGTGTACCGCCGGAGATCTCACATTGACGTCTTGATGGCGGAAAGGAGCAGTATTGTAAAATTTAAATATCTGGTGTTCCCATTTTTGTATCTATTTTTGTATTTGTCAAAATAATCCTCTATGACTGTTTAATGCTTGGACGCATGTCATGTAATGTGAACAAAAGGATGGCTATTGTTTACAAATACAGTGCACACAGGCACCTGTACCTACCATGTCACTGCGCATGTGCTAAGTTAAACTGGTGTGTTGCATCTTGTGGATGTCATTTACTGAAAAATTCATCGTCCAGCCTTTTAAATATAATATACAGTAGCTCTCTTTTTACACGGGTTTTATCACTTGAACTCAGCTCTTCAGTGTGAAACCCCGTGGTCTCGCCGGTAGAGCTTTTTGGCTATTGTTCACAAATACGTACAGTAGCTCTCGGTTGTTATCGCGTGAACTCAACTCTCAGCGTGAACCCACGTGTGCTTGTGATCTCGCGGGTGAAGCTTTCCGGAATCCCACTGCGCACGAATGCAGTTGGGCGTCATGTGGGTTTAGAACCTGCTAAAAAGCAACACAAACTTTGTCCGATTACCGAGGGAAAGATTTCCCGATATTTTGCGTCAAAAATTGAATAGGTCGATGAAAGAGGCGGCGGACTTCCGGGGTTCCACTGCACTTAATTTTCAAAAAATTGCAGTCCCATTGTGCCACCGTCTCAACGTGCCAATACTCCAACGTTGTCAGGGTTGCGAGGGCCCTTCATAGCTGCTAGCAGCTTTAGGTAGTGCCCGAGCAGTGAGTGCTGCGAGGCTTGAGCAGAGACTGCTGCGAGTTCTGAAATGTTTTTATAGAAATTATTATTTTAGCCTGAACAGTGACCGCTGCGAGGTCTCTATTGTCCATCCGTCTGTCCGTCCGTCCGTCCGTCCATCCATCCATCCATCCATCCATCCATCCATCCATCCATCCATCCATCCATCCATCCATCCCGCTTGTCCCCACGGGGGTCGCTGGCGTGCTTGAGCCTATACCAGCTGTCATCAGGCAGTCGGCAGAAGACACCCTGAACCGGTTGCCAGCCAATCGCAGGGTCCCTATTGTTTTTGTAAAAATTATTATTGTTAGGGCCCGAGCAGCAATTGCTCCTATGCTCCCTATTGTTTTTGTAGGATTTTTTTTTCTCTCCGTAAAGGATCAAATTTTTGACACTCTAAACATGCACAAAAACTCACAAGGGACTTGTCAGGTTCAAAGTACTAACTGAATATCTGTATAAAAGAAAAGGATCAGCAGACAAACACAAGTGAGGCAGAATATTGAGTTTTTCTCACGGGGATTGCTTTCTACAATCTCACTACACTAAATATCTGTTTGCACTCTCGCTCTTTTTATTTGGAACGCCCTACCCACAGTGTGAGACGATTAGCCCCTAAGGGTGGGGAGAAGCGCGTGGGCTTCGTCTCGTAAGAAAAGAAACAAAAGTAATGCACAAAGTGTTGCGTGCATATATGACTATATCAGCAAAACAGTTTAAGCAATCAATAACTTTCTTGGATTCCGAGAGATAAAAAGAGCTTTCTCTTTGACGTTCTTTAAGGAAGATCAGAAGGTTCATGACGCATCGTTTGACGTGTTGTTTTCACGATCTGTTCTGGTGGACGTTATTTTTCTGCTGAGATGTCAGCAGTATCTTGTTTGACACAACCGTCATCTCGCCCCTGACCCAGCCATAATCCTTCTGTTCTGTTGCACAAGATAAGAATAAGCAAGGCAAAGCAGCAAGCATACTGAGCAGTAACATTATGAATAAGTACTCATTAAAGAACGCATGATATATATATATATATATATATACAATTTTTCTAACAGGACTAGTGAAAATTTTTATATTTTAAAGTTGTCATAAACAATGAAAATAAAATTACTCTGTAGCACCACCGAGAGTGTAAAAATGAAACACAGTCACAGACTCATTGACCTAGACCTATGAAAATTGGCAGGCATGTTTAGCATCCATGCCAGCCATAGTCTACAATGAATCGGAAAAGAGTTATGAATTTTTAACGTCCAATTTTGGCCTGTTTATGCACATTTACAAAACTCATATTTATGCACCCTTGTCCAAGAGGATTCATTCAATTAAATTTAAACTTGGGTTGTACCATCTTAAAACCTGCGAAAACTGGGATTTTTCTTATTTTCTTTTAAGTTTTCAAAATACGATATCACGAGGGCGGGGCAACACACAAGGAAAATCTTAACTCCCTTGCACATGATCTAAAAAGAATGTCACTACCTGGACATCTAAATGATAATATTCTCTTGTACCTATAGCACCACTTAGTGGTGACAAAAAAATCAAAAGATTCCACTTCACGGAGCCTGTTTAATGAATCCAACTTTAAATTTGTTACAACGGCCTCAATACGTTGATCATGCCCTACGCCAAACCTCCAAATTTTACATGTGATGATAGTCCAGGTATCTATGAACTTAATATTCATCGTCGTGATCGCGCCACCGACTGGCTACTGGAAATAAACATTCTATTCATTAATGACAGCGAGAAAGTGGAAGCAGTCGTCAAATCAGCCAACTTAGTTGCCTTTCAACTAAAGGCAAGAGTACCAAAATAAGTCTTTCATCATGTCTTGAATGTTTCTACTGAGATAGCAGCTCTGATTTTCGTAGATAAGGGCATTCCAGAGCTCTGGTGCCCCAAAAAAAAAAATGCTCTCGAACCTGCAGACTTTTTTTATGCACTCGGGGTCTCTAAAAGAACAGCTTTTTGTGAACCAAGGTTTTGGGACGGAACATATGGTACCACTTGTTCGACGAGATAAGAAGCCTAGCTGTGTAATATTTTATAGGTTAGTAACAGAACATTGAAGTCACATCTCAAGTGAACCAGGAGCCAATGCAAGTTGGCTCGTATTGGGGTAATATGATCAAATTTGCTCATCCTTGTGAGGAGCCTATCTGCAGCTTTTTGTACCAACTGTACCAAATAGACTTTTAATGCTAAACATACAAAAACCAGACAGCAGTACGTTACAATGATCATGGGCCAACGTAACAAACGCATGTAATATGATTTCTGCATCACGAATTAAACGATTGGGACAGATGTTAGTGTTATTGCGGAGGTAAAAATGCAGTTTTTGTAATGTTCTTAATGTGTTTTTGAAAGGAGAGAGTTGGGTCAGAGTTGGGACATCACATGTTACATTAACATGGACTACATGGTGGGGGCTCTCTGAGAGGTAAGATCTAAAGTAGGAAAATGCTGATCCCCAAATACCAACACACATTTCAAAGCAATCTAATGTGTTATGATCAACAGTGTTGAAGGCAGCACAAAGATCGTATTGATGAAGTATTGGAGTCTATAGCTCGGACATCGTTAGTCAGTTTAGCAAGAGTTATTTCAGTAGATGTCAGCTATAAAACGAGACTGAAAAAGTTCAACTCGATTGTTAAAAGCCATAAGCTGTTGCGCTACGACTTTCTCAAGAATTTTCTCAATGAATGTGAATTTGAAACCAGCCTATAATTACTGAGACACAAATAATAGCGGTCAGTGCCAGTGGACAGTAATAAATTAATGCTCTTTAAGACAGAGGGCCCTACAGTTTGAAATATATCTTTAATGAGTTTGCCAGGAAATGCGTCGAGTAAGCAAGTTGTCTGTTTTGCCGCACTAGCCAGTTGTGCATGGCTCTTAAGGGACACTTTTTCAAAATAGGAGAGGCTTGTCAGATATTTTCAGCCTCATTAATTTTACCTTCATGAAATTATCAAGTGAATAGGCGCTATCTAAGGGCAACTGCTGTTGCATTATCTTGGCCACAATATCAAACAAGTATTTAGGGTTGGTTTTATTTAGACCGATAATTCTAGAGAAATAATTAGTTTTTAATGGTTGAGGAACTAAACACCTTATCGTGGTGGAGGGGTTTGTGTCAGGGTTGACAATTTATTTTGATCGTATGATTATGTTGAAATGTTGACTAGAATCATTAACTCTGTTAAAACGTTCCACCTTTCCTTGACTCGTTTGTTGAAACTTTCCAAGGTTGTGCAAACGTTCTTGCTTAGCTTGTTGTCTGAAGATGCTCCACTAGTGTCTGTTTACACAACTTTGTAAAACAAAGAGATAAGACCCTCTGCACTGACTAAACTAGTCTGCAGAGGTGACCCCTGAAACCTGTTCACCCCCACCACCAACATACTTTCTCTCAATAAATAGTCCCTTGCAAGAGGCGAAGGTTAGAGTGCTTTCAAGCACCTCCATACCACACAGGGTGATGATGGCTTTCTCAGCTTGCAAGCGTAAAGTTAAAGTCCCTATGATCGTCACACACACATCTGGGTAGAGTCCAGAAGGAACTCCTGCTGAAGATCAGGAAGGGGAAGGAGAACTACGGGAGGTGGCTGGAGAAGCAAATGGAGCTTAACAATGCCAGAAACATCTGGAGGGTCTGTAATCCATCTCAGGCCTTTGGTAAAGGGGTTGATAGGAAACCAACTTGTGGGGACAAGGACTGGGCGGATGAACTCTGTTCTTCAACAGATTTGATTCTGCTTCCTCACCCCTTTACCCACCCTGCTCCCACTCCTCACCTTTCCCGGTCTGCTCCCCCCCTCTGCACCTCACCCTGCCACCTTCAACCCGTATCTTCGTTCTTCACATGTCCTGAGTGTTGTTGTTAGTCACCTAAATGTTGAACAGAGGCTGTGATTTACCAAAGTCAAATTCCTTGTTTGGCACGCTCAAACATGGCGAATAAAAAACTCTTGAATCTCTTGAATCTTGAAATGTCCCTAGTGTGGGATAAATAGCGTTTTATCAATCAATCAATCAAATGTTGTGGGACTGTCCTGGCTGACACGCCTCTACAACATTGCGTGGACATCGGGGACAGTGCCCCTGGATTGGCAGGGTGGATTGGGGTGGTGGTCCCTCTTTTTAGGATTGGGGACAGGAGGGTGTGTTCCAACTACAGAGGAATGACACTCCTCAGCGTCTCCCTGTTAAGATCTAGTCAGGGGTGCTGCAGAGCAGGGTCCGTCGGGAGGTCGAATTTCGGATTCAGGAGGAGCAGTGTGGTTTTCCTCATGGCAGTGAAACAGTGGAGCAGCTCTATACCCTTGGCAGGATCCTTGAGGGTGCATGCTCAACCAGTCCACATGTGTTTTGTGGACCTGGAGAAGGCGTTCAACCATGTCCCTCAGGGACTTCTGTGTGGGGTGCTTCGGGAGTATGAGATGCCGAACCCACTGGTAAGAGCTGTTCATCAATGCCAGGGTTTGGTCCGCATTTCCGACAGTAAGTCGGATTGGTTTCCAGTGAGGGTTGGACTCCACTTAGGCTGCCCTTTGACACCAATTCTGTACATGATTTTTATGGACAGAATTTCTAGGCGCAGCCGAGGCATTGAGGGTGTCCGGTTTAGGGACCTCAGCGTCGCGTCTCTACTTTTTGCAGACGACGTGGTGCTGTTGGCTTCTTCAGGCCGTGATCTCCAGCTCTCACTGGAGCGGTTCGCAGCCGAGAGTGAAGCGGTCAGGATGAGGTTCAGCACCTCCAAATCCGAGTCCATGGTCCTCGGTCGGAAAAGGGTGGAATGCCCCCTCCGGGTCGGGGATGAGATCTTGCCCCAAGTGGAGGAGTTCAAGTATCTTGGGGTCTTGTTCACGAGTGAGGGCAGGATGGAGCGCGAGATCGACAGGTGGATTCGGTGCAGCGTCGGCAGTAATGCGGACTCTGTACCAGTCCGTCGTGGTAAAGAGAGAGCTGAGTCAAAAGGCAAAGCTCTCAATTTGACGGTCGATCTACGATCCAAATCTGAGACCATGGTCCTCAGTCAAAAAAGGGTGGAATGCCCTCTCCGGTTCAGGGATGAGATCCCACCCCAAGACGGATTCACCATGGTCCGAGCAGATAGGACCAGGAACAGCAGTAAAAACAAAGGAGGCGGGATCACCGTGTTCGTAAATACCAACTGGTGCAAGCCGGACACATCACCATCAAAGAGCACTCCAGATATAGAACTGCTGGCGCTAGGTTTGAGACTAGACTTCTGTCCGAGAGAGTTCTCACTTGTTGTGGCAGTGACTGTTTACATTCCTCCGAGTGCGGTCTCGGCGCCTGTAAATGATGTCGTCCACTCTTGCATCGCAGGGCTACAGACTGCGCACCCAGATGCATGTGTTACTGTGAATGGGGACTTTAATCACATAAATGTGGGAAACACACTGACGGACTTTACCCAGTATGTCACACGTAAAACAAGGGAGGAAAAAATATTAGACAAATTCTATGCCAATGTAAGAGGAGCTTACACATCCACAGCTCTTCCGCCACTAGGGGCATCAGACCACAGCATGGTCTGGATGGAACCAGCTTACATCCCTATAATAAAGAGGTTGCCTGTCACCACCAGAACTGTCCAGCAATGGACAGTGGAGGAGGAGCTGTGGGCGTGCTTTGAGACCACCGACTGGGGGATGTTCCAGAGAGTCCACAAGGAGGACATAGACGGTCTTGTAGACTGTGTCACGGACTGCATCAAGTTCTGTGAGCAGAGCATCGTCCCAATTAAAAAGGTTCCTAATAACAAGCCATGGATAAATGCCAACATCAAGACCTACTTGATGAGGAAGAGGAGGCTGTTTAAAGCAGGGGACACTGAGGGAGCCAAGGCGGCTCAAAAGAAGGTGAAGAAGGAGCTGAGAGCAGCTAAAGACAGCTACAGGAGGAAACTGGAGGGAGGGGTGGTGGCCCACAGCTCTAATGAGGTGTGGAAGGGCTTTAAGATCACGGGTCTCAAGCAGCCACATACGGTGGTGAAGGGGACCCGAGAGCAGGCAGATGACCTGAACTGCTTTTTTAACAGGTTTGACCAACCTGTCCCCTGTCACCCCCCACCGTCCCCCTCCCTCTTCCCCCCTCTCCAATTCATCCCACCCCAGGAAGCTTTATCCCCCACTTCTCCTGACCCCCTCACATCCCAGCAGCAGGTACCTCCCACCACCACCGGTTGGAAACAGGGAGCGTGCTCCACACCTAGAGACACCCACAGCTTAATAACATCTGAGCAGGTGAGGAAGCAGTTCTCCAGAGTGAACATGCACAAGGCCAGAGGACCAGATAACATCAACCCCACACAACTGAAGGGGTGTGCTGGAGAGCTAGCGGACGCATTCCACCATCTCTTCAGTCTATCTCTAAGACTGAGGAAGGTTCCACAGCTCTAGAAGACCTCATGCATCGACCAGGTGCCAAAGAATGGATGGCACAGCACTCCAAACGACTACAGACCGGTTGCCCTAACATCTCAGGTCATGAAGATCTTGGAGAGGCTGGTGCTGCAACATCTTAAGCCCCAGGTGAAGGATTACTTGGACCCCCGGCAGTTTGCATATCAAGAGAATGTGGGGGTGGAAGATGCCGTCATCTACATGCTGCACATGCCTACACACACCTGGAGAAGCCACGGAGCACGGTGAGGATCATGTTCTTCGACTTCTCCAGCGCATTCAATACCATCAAGCCATCACTGCTGGCAGACAAACTAGCGGTGATGGGTGTAGAAGACTCCCTGACAGCCTGGATCCACAACCACCTGACAGACAGACGACAGTACATTAGACTGCAGGGCTGTCAGTCTGAGGTGGTGGTATGTAACACCGGTGCCCCCCAAGGAACTGTCCTGGCACCATTTCTCTTCATCGTCTACACCTCCAACTTCCAATTCAGCTCCCACCAGTGCCACCTACAGAAAGAAGTTCTCTGATGACTCCTCTATTGTGGGCTATATCACAGACGACAGGGAGGAGGAGTACAAGGCCCTGGTGGAGAACTTTGTCAAGTGGTGCGACACCAACCACCTTCTGCTCAACATCAGCAAAACCAAGGAGTTGGTGGTGGATTTTAGGAGGAAGAGCGGGACCTCAGCCCCTATCACCATCAAGGGAGTGGAAGTTGAAAGAGTGGACTCCTGCAGGTACCTGGGGGTACACTTTAACAACAAACTGGACTGGACTGACATCACCGAGGCTCTTATCAGGAAGGGGCAGAGCAGGATGTTTTTCCTTAGAAGGCTGAGGTCGTTTAATGTTTGTAATAGGCTACTGAAAATGTTTTATCAGTCAGTAGTCTCCAGTGTCCTGTTCTTCGCCGGGGCCTGCTGGAGAGGCAACATCTGTGCCAGGGATGTGACCAGGCTGAACAAGCTAGTGAAGAAGGCCAGCTCTGTGGTGGGGACAGAGGATGGGGAAAAAACTGGCGTTCATGTTGGCAAATCCCTCCCATCCACTGCACATCGAGCTGACGGGGATGAGGAGCAAATTCAGCAACAGATTTGTCCTCCCCCGTCAAAGCACAAAGAGATTTGGAGAGTCGTTTATTCCAGCTGCACTCCGACTCTACAATCAGGCCCGCAGGCGCGGGGAGACCTGGAGCTAGAGACTTGGGACTTTTTATCTGCACTTTAGTAAACTACCAGCTTGCACTGCATGTTATTACACCAGCAGTGTGTTATATTTACTATTGCATTGTGAACTCTGTTTTTCTGCTTGTCTTCCTCTTTTTAAATGTCATGAGCTGGTTGACAACTGATTTTTCCCAGAGGGGACAATAAAGGTTTCAATCAACCAATCAATGAGGTGGCTCAGGCATCTCATTAGGATGCCTCCTAGACGCCTCCCCAGGTAGATGTTCTGGGCATGTCCCACCAGCAGAAGACCCCGGGGACGACCCAGGACGCGCTGGAGAGACTGTCTCTCGGCTGGCCTGCGAATGCCTTGGGATCCCCCGGGATGAGCTGGACGAAGTGGCTGGGAAGAGGGAAGTTTGGGCTGCTGCCCCCGCGAGTGGTTGAAGATGGATGGATGGATGGATGGATGGATGGATGGATGGATGGATGGATGGATGGATGGATGGATGGATGGATGGATGGATGAGGAACTAATATTGCGGCTGCTATAATTATGATTGGGTTCATGACGTTGACATTGAGCCAATACTTCAAATCTAATTTAAGTAATGGTCAGACATAGCAGAAGTATACGGTAGTACTTCTCCATTTGATGGGGCCAAGCCTTGGGAAAGTACCAAATCTAAAGCATTACCATTTTTATGCATCACTACATTTCTTGCCCGTGTAAAACCAAAAGCATTGATTATTGTGTGAAACGCCGCAGTAAGTGGTTTTGCTAGGAGATTCATATAGATATTGAAATCACCCATAATTAGGGGGACTGTAAATAACCAAGATAAAACGACAACAAGGCTGGGGATTGCGCGACAAGAATTTCAAATGTTTTAAAGGCTAAATGTAACACTTCTGAAGGATGATTTAATAAATATTTACCATAAATTACTTCAATGGCCCAGTTGGTTCGGCTGCAAGAGCTGAGTGAGTGTTCAAATGAGACACTGGGACAATATGAATTATATTGCCGGCTTTAGTGAAAAAAAACAGGAAAATATAATCAGTTTGAACCACAACCAATAAAACATAGGAAAATATAATCAGTTTGAACACATAGAAAACAAATTGTTCACACTCTCAACACATCATCACCAATACACATTTACAAATTAGTCGAAAGTCCAGAAAATTATATCAGTTTAAAAATCCCGGGATGTCAACAACTCAGGGCCTACCACACCGGTGAGTGCAGCAGAAGGCATCCAAATGTCTGTCTTTTTTGTTTTAGATCCAACTGGGAAGGCTCGCCATCGATCCAAGCGAATCCATCAGAATGAAAATCCCAAAATAAAAAGGGAAACAACAAAAATGATCTCCGTACGATAGCTAACAGTAACACCTGATCGCCGAACAATCGCATCAAAGGATATCACAATGTCAAAACGGCTGATCACCGAACAACCACATCAAAGGATATCACAATATCAAAGCAATAGCAATATCAAAAATGAATATAAAAAAGATTCACAATCTGTTGTACTCTCTTTTTTATCGATTTCTCTCACTGTGTTCCGTTATCCGCTCCGTCCTAGCCTCGGCCTACTCGTTCCCTCTCAAATCACCCACTCTCTCGGTAGGAGGAGGGACGAGCAGTTCGATAGGCTGAGGTATCACGTGCTTCCGTTTTTTTCTCGGATTTTGATTGGCTAAATACTAATCACTCTATCTTATGAGGGTTACATCAAGGTCTTAGATCAGATTAAAAAATATTAGCTACGAGGACGTGCGTCATGAGAGTTCACAAAGTTTGGAGGTGAGGCCTCATTAAGTGGGTGCGAATTATTTGGTTTTAACCAGGTTTCACAAAGACCAATCTGATGAAGATTATGGTCTCTGATCAAATAATTAACTAGCTTTTGCGGAAAGTGGTCTAATAAAACCTGGTTTCAATCTAGTAGGCTGAAATTATTTACCAGTGGATGATTTCTAACCCAAACATTCGTAGGATTACATTGTCTGAATTCCGCATTGCATTTGAAATGACTATTTTCGCGGTGGGAGGTGACGACCGTAAGAATCTAATAGTTATTTGTCGGCACACGTGTATTGCTATTCGGAGCGAGCACTGTCATCAATGAGACCTGTCTGGGAAGTATGCCAAAAAAGAGGAATTCTGTTCCAAAATGAAACGTGTGGATTAGGACAAAACTCCACAAGCACGTAAAGAAAATACACACACTCATAAAACGCTTGCAGAGTTGAACAAAAACACACTGAATACCATTGACAAAGTGTGACTAACGGGGCAGGATGACCAAGTGCGACACAAACAGTGTTTATTGGATGTTAAAGGGAAAAGGGAAAGAGACAGGAGCGGGTGCGCCAAGGAAGCAGCATTAGAGTGGAGAGCAGCAGACAGCCGGTGGTGAGCGGGCAAACGGTGTCGCTGAACCAGACTCGTTCCAGGCGAGTGGTGATTGAGAGCAGGCAGACAGTTGAACTTGACAGAGAGCGAAGCAGAATAAGCAAATAGGGTCATGGTCACCCCTCCGTGAGTCGTCACCTTATCGTGGTGGAGGGGTTTGTGTGCCTCAATGATCCTAGGAGCCATGTTGTCTGGAGCTTCATGCCCCTGGTAGTATTACCCATGGCAAAAGGGTCCTAGGTGAGGGGCCAGACAAAGCACGGCTCACAAAACCCCTTATGACGATTAAGAAAATTGGACTTAGTTTTCCCTCGCCCGGACGCAGGTCACTGGGTTTCCTCTGGATTCAGGCCTGGAGGTGAGGCTCAAAGGCGAGCGTCTAGTGTCTGGGCCTTCACCCATGGGGCCCGGCCGGGCACAGCCCGAAAGGTAAACGTGGGTCCCCCTCCCCAGGGGCTCACCATCTGTGAGAGGGGCCAAAGGGTTCGGGTGCAGTGTAAGCTAGGCGGCGGCCAAAGGCAGGGACCTTGGCGGTCCGATCCCCGGCTGCAGAAGCTGGCTCATGGGACATGGAATGTCACCTCTCTTGCTGGAAAGGAGCCAAAGCTGGTGTGCGAGGCAGACAAGTTCCGACTAGACATAGTCGGACTTGCCTCCACACACAGTTTGGGTTCCGGTACAAGCCCTCTCGAGAGGGGCTGGACTCTCTTCTACTCTGGAGTTGCCCACGGTGAGAGGCATCGAGCAAGTATGGGTATACTTATTGGCCCCCAGCTGGGCGCCTGCACATTGGGATTTACCCTGGTGAACGAGAGGGTTGCCTCCCTCCACCTTCGGGTGGGGGGACGCGTCCTGACTGTTGTTTGTGTCTATGCACCAAACAGCAGCTCAGAGTACCCACCCTTTTTGGAGTCCCTGGAGGAAGTGGTGGAGAGTGCTCCTTCTGGGGACTCCATCGTTCTATTGGGTGACTTCAATGCTCACATGGGCAATGACAGTGAGACCTGGAAGGGCGTGATTGGGAGGAACGCCCCCCCTGATCTGAACCCGAGCGGTGTTCTATTGTTGGACTTCTGTGCTCGACACGGATTTTCAATAATGAACACCATGTTCAAACATAAGGGTGTCCATGTGTGCACTTGGCACCAGGACACCCTAGGCCGCAGTTCGATGATCGACTTTGTAGTCGTGTCATCGGATTTGCGGCCGCATGTTTTGGACACTCGGGTGAAGAGAGGGGCGGAGCTGTCAACTGATCACCACCTGATAGTGGGGGAAGATGCCGGTCCGACCTGGCAGGCCCAAACGTACTGTGAGGGTCTGATGGGAACGTCTGGCAGAATCCCCTGTCAGGAAGAGCTTTCGACTCCCACCTCCGACAGAGCTTTTCCCATGTCCCGGAAGAGGCGGGGAACATTGAGTCCGAGTGGACCATGTTCCGTGCCTCCATTGTTGAGGCAGCCGACCGGAGCTGTGGCCGTATGCTGCCTGTTGTGGCGACAATTCCCGAACACGCTGGTGGACACCGACGCTAAGGAATGCCGTCAAGCTGAAGAAGGAGTCCTATCGGGCCGTTTTGGCCTGCGGGACTCTGGAGGCGGCTGACAGGTACTGGATGGCCAAGCGGAACGCGGCTTCGGCGATTGCTGAGGCAAAAACCCGGGTATGGGAGGAGTTTGGCGAGGATATCGAGAATGATGGCTTCGAGGAAATTCTGGTCCACCATCCAGCGTGTCAGGAGGGGGAAGCAGTGGTTTACAGTGGAGATGGTGTGCTGCTGACCTCGACTCGGGACATAGTGAGTCGGTGGGGAGAATACTTCGAAGACCTCCTCAATTCCACCTACATGCCTTCAATTGTGGAAGCAGGGCCTGGAGACTCTGAGGCGGACTCTCCAATCTCTAGGGTCGAAGTCACTGAGGTAGATAAAAAAACTCCTCGGGGCAAGGCTCCAGGGGTGGATGAGATCCGCCCGGAGTTCTTAAAGGCTCTGGATGTTTTGGGGCTGTCATGGCTGACACGTCTCTACAACATTGCGTGGACATAGGGGACAGTGCCTCTGGCAGACTGGGGTGGTGGTTCCCCTCTTTAAGACGGGGGACCGGAGGGTGTGTTCCAATTACAGGGGAATCACACTCCTCAGCCTCCCTGGTAAGGCCTATTCAGGGGTGCTGGAGAGGAGGGTCCATCAAGAGATCGAACCTCGGATTGAGGAGGAGCAGTGTGGCTTTCGTCCTGGCTGTGGAACAGTGGACCAGCTCTACACCCTCGGCAGGATCCTCGAGGGGGCGTGGGAGTTCGCTCAACCAGTCCACATTTGCTTTGTGGACTTGGAGAAGCCGTTTGACCGTGTCCCTCGGGAAGTTCTGTGGAGGGTGCTTCGGGAGTACGGGGTGCCGAGCCAACTGATAAGGGCGGTTTGGTCCCTGTATCACCGATGCCAGAGTTTGGTCCGCGTTTCCGTCAGTAAGTCGGATTCGTTCCCAGTGAGGGTTGGACTCTGCCAAGGCTGCCTTTTGTCACCGATTGTGTTCATAATTTTTATGGACAGAATTTCTAGGCGCAGCTGAGGCATTGAGGGTGTCCAGTTTGGGGACCTCAGCGTCGCGTCTCTACTTTTCGCAGACGACGTGGTGCTGTTGGCTTCTTCAGGCCGTGATCTCCAGCTCTCACTGGAGCGGTTCGCAGCTGAGTGTGAAGCGGTCGGGATGAGGGTCAGCACCTCCAAATCCGAGTCCATGGTCCTCAATCGGAAAAGGGTGGAATGCCCTCTCCGGATTGGGGATGAGATCCTGCCCCAAGTGGAGGAGTTCAAGTATCTTGGGGTCTTCTTCATGAGTGAGGGCAGGATGGAGCGCGAGATTGACAGGCGGATTCGGTGCAGTGTCGGCAGTAATGTGGACTCTGTACTGGTCCGTCGTGGTAAAGAGAGAGCTGAGCCAAAAGGCAAAACTCTCAATTTGCCGGTCGATCTACGCTCCTACCCTCACCTATGGTCACAAGCTATGGGTCGTGACTGAAAGAACGAGATCCCAGATAAAAGTGGCCGAAATGAGTTTCCTCCGCAGGGTGTCTGGGCTCTCCCTTAGCGATAAGGTGAGAAGCTCGGTCATCCAGGAGAGGCTCGGAATAGAGCAGTTGAGAGGAGCCAGATGAGGCAGCTCGGGCATCTCTTCAGGATGCCTCCTGGACGCCTCCCTGAGGAAGTGTTCCAGGCATGTTCCACCGGTAGGAGACCCCCGTGGACGACCCAGGACGCACTGGAGAGACTATGTCTCTCCGCTGGCCTGGCAACGTCTTGGGATCCCCCGGGATGAGCTGGATGAGTCTGCGAGTCCCTCTTAAAGGTGCTGCCCCCACGACCCGACCCTGGATAAGCGGAAGAATATGGATGGATGGATGGATGGATGGATGGATGGATGGATGGATGGATGGATGGATGGATGGATGGATGGGTCATGGTCAGAAACAGTCGGACAGGCAAGTGAGATAGGCAACAGGAGTCGGTAGGCAACGAGAGCAGGAACAGGGAGTAACACGGGACGAACTGACCAAATGTAACTGGAAAAGTGCGCTTAATTAAGTAGACATCTTGATGAGCAGGTGATGCACAACAGGTGTGGGCAATGAGTGCTGATTACTGCAAAGCAATGTGCGTCACGGAGGATAACAGGTAGGGAGGGGCAGTAGCAGAGGGACGGAGCTATCCAAGGTGCTGATGGTGCGGACATGTGACACAAAGCAAGTAAACGTTGGTAAGACATAACTAAAGCTGCCATCACTCTGACATTATGGGAGCAAGTAAAGCTTGACAGGATGTTCGGTATTCACTTAAGTCAGTTTACATGCCCGTACTCTGCATTATAACTACATTTGTGTCTATTTCATGTGTAGTATGTGTAGGACAATTTTGGAAACTGTCAAAATATTGCAGCTGAATTCGTTGTCATTGCAAACGTATCCACTGTATCTTATACTTGCTCCAGATGCTGTATCTCTTACCGTCCACAAGTTACACAGCCTGTATTCCAGGTTGATGCATGTAGTACAAATCCATATAGCAAATAAAATTTCTTTTTTCATTCTCACTGCGGCAGTAAACAGTTTTTCGCTTTAGATCAGTATTTACTGCATCTCAAAATGTTATGTCATTATATAACAGTGGTTCTTAACCTGGGTTCAATCGAACCTTAGGGGTTCGGTGAGTCAGTCTCAGGGGTTCGGCAGAGCCTCCATTGTGGAGGTCCGAACACACCTGATTTATCGTGTAAATTCGTGATAGCGCATATCTGAACTGGTTTCACAAAGGCACACTGATTTGCAGGTATGTAATTTGTTGTGAGTTCATACATTGTGTTGGTTTTGTTCTTTGAACAAGGTGATGATCATGCACGGCTCATTTTGTGCACCAGTAAAAGATATCTTGTCTTGAATTTGATTTTTTTTTCTTTCGCTAAGGAGGGGTTCGGTGAATTGTCTATTGTTATTGATTTGGTTTTTTTAAATATTGTTTTTTAAAGCTCACATTCCCCCTCATCTACTATTACTAAATACTATTATTGAATGCAAATATTTTTACGGCATATTAACTGTATGCATCTTCTACTTACATTTGTTTTAGATCAAGCCTTTATAAAGTACTGTATACATTAAACAAAAAGCTCACTGTTGCTGGTTATGATAAAGTGTACAAACTTTACAATATACCCAAACATGTCACAATGTAAACGTAACGCTGATAAACATAGTTTTTATTCCAAATACGGTACTTACAGACGATGCTATTGAAGGCGTAAAAAACACAAAGCAACTTGTTGGCAGTCAATACAGTAATGCTGCTTTCGTTAGGAAAGCGATTCGCAGACTGAGCACTTCACAAAATAAAGGGCAGGACACAAACCATTCTTCCAATATGGGAGGTAATGAAGTCAACCACTTTCTTCTTTTTACTAGCCATTAGAAAAATCTTAAATAACTTAACATCTGTTTTTCAATTCAGCAACTGAGTTTAACCAAGGCAGAAGAATTTTAAACACTGTATTGAATGTTTTCTTTTTAATTCCACTAAAATATGACATCAAAATAAGATGGCATTCTTCATACCACATTGTTTCCATCAGGAGGTGTTGACATTTCTGTACCTTAGTTGGAGCGAAATCCTAAAATATCTTATACGTTTCATATGAACATTTGAAATGCAAGTTACAATTGTATAGTTGTTCTTGGCTAACCCAATCTCTGTTCGCTCAGCTCCAACTGCGATTTCACCAGGACTTAAACCTCTTCAATCATGATGACAGCTCAACTAAAAACAAACGTGGCGTTCTACCCAAACATGCGACAAATGTCATGCGCTCATGGCTTTTTCAGCACATTGGGGTGAGTCTGTTTGTCAGGTCATTTGTATATCATGGAATACCAAAACAACAAAAATGTCTCCCCCTTTCATCTGTAGCATCCTTACCCAACAGAGGATGAAAAGAAACAGATCGCCAGTCAGACAAATCTGACACTTCTTCAGGTCAATAACTGGTGAGTAAAGTTCCTCCATAGTCCCACAAATGGGCTTCTCTCTCATCTACGTACTTGTTTTTTTAACAAGTTTGTGTATTCGATGAATTTTAACATAAGATAGTATGTCTGACAATGTTAGTTTGCACATGTCTCTCGAGAGATATGAGAAATGTGGCCTATTGACTGCAGTTTCATAATACTACTATATTAAATAAATACATGAAGTAATGTTCAGAATAATAATTGTGCTATGTGATGAAAAATATTCCAGGTTTTGATTATGTTTTTATAGTTACAAACAAGGTACCAGGAGATTCTCACAAATCCAACAGGACCAAGTGTTTATGATATCTTAAGGCTGTGAAATTGGGCTATTAGTAAGAAAAAATAGAAAAGAGGGTGTTCACAACAATAGTAGTTTCTGTTGTTGATCCTAGAAACTTTACTACTGAACAAAACTATATTTAAGGCAAACTTCTTTTTTTAGCAATCCTGTGAATCCCGAAACTAGAAAACGTGCACGCGTGTCTGTGTCTTTGTGTGTGCATGTGTGTGTGAATATATAGGTGTTTTCACAAAATCAAGGTTATGTCGCATAGATTAATTTCAAGTTATCGACAAAAAGCGCTTGTTTGGAGAGTGGAGATTTTGAAATTCCTGCAAAAATAACCTCTTTTTTAAAAAAAATTTCAGCAGCCCAAAATTTAAAATCATTGTCAAAGTTTAGGAAAATAAGTGATTAGTACACAAAGTGCCTTGTAACGAAGGACTCCGGTGCAGCTGACAGTGTAGGTTAGCGTGCCTCAGTAACTTACTTTTTCCCAGATTTCCTCGCCTCGTCATTTCATAAATGAGAACCAATGAAAATAGAAGTACACCCTGATGTTACTGCAACACAAAATCAAACAGCAGACAAACACACATCAAAGTGCATTGCGCAGTGACTAAGCAAACTACTATCCCAAATTCGTTGTATATCATTGTACAATGACAATAAATGCATTCTATTCTATTCTACTGCTTGTTTACAACCGACAGTATGCTACCCAAGCATTTCTCAATAACCTGAAATTGCTGATCCGAACAACCAATGATTTATAAAGCAAAATCATGAAAATGATCAGGGGTACCCAAACTTTTGCATACGACTATATGTATATGTATATACTTTACCATATGTATATATGTGCGTACGTGCGTATGCATACGTACTTACATACAGAATTATGCTGCCTTGTGTTTGCAGGTTCATAAATGCTCGAAGGCGAATTCTACAGCCGATGTTGGATGCAAGCTCCTCTGAGACGCCTAAAACTAAAAAGAAGACTCCTCAAAACAGGCCACTGCAGCGCTTCTGGCCTGACTCCATTGCCTCAGGGGGCGGAACACCGCAGCAAGTTACAATGCCCGATGGTATAACGAAAGCGTTACTCAATATCCAAAATTATATTTTACATTCTCTCATTTGTCTTGCAGTATAATTTAAGAATTTACAATAATACAATAATTACAATGTTTTGGTCATTCATTTACAGTATATAACAAGTATGTGGAGACTAACGCAAACTTGAAAGTAATGACTTTGATACCTCTACTCAAGCAAGTACGTACATTTACTCTGACCAGAAGAAAAACCTAACTTAATCTAAATTGTTTAATCCAGATATTTTTTATATTAATTATTCACAAACATCACACAATAGTACACAGCGTTTTTAGGCTCATGAACATTTACTGAAAGACTTCCTGAAAATGCGCACCGCTGGTGTTGGGCAGAACCAACATCATGGAAGAGACCACTAGAATATTGTTTATTAAACTATTAACATTCAGGGTATCCGCGGGGTTGTAAAAGGTATTGAATTGTAGTAAGTTTTAAGTAGTAATTAGCAAAGAATATTGCCATTAAAAAGTATTAAAAAGTAGTAAATACCATTTGAAGCGGTATTAAATTTTCGAACCAATATCCACCTTCCATCTGTGTTGTGCTGGCCTATTTCCTAAAAATCACGTAATTTCATCTATTATATAAATTATATGTGCGAGTAGGACCTGTGACCTACAGTATGTTGTAGCGTTAATGCAATGCTTTGGATGCCAACAACTGTAATAAAAAAAGGTCTGTGACGTCTATCAGTGTGCAAACGTCAACAAATTAATTTGCGCCGACATAATATTCCCTGGTAATGGAGGCAAAACGAAGTCAAAGGACAATGTACGTATTTCGATATCTGGTTGGAGGACGCTATAGTCAAAGACTGGCTCAGGCCAGTTAATTGGTAACAACCGAGAGGCTTATTGCTGTGTCTGTAAAAAAAATATATCATCTGGATAGGACTGAATGCTGTCAAGTCAGGTTGCACATGGAGTCTAACCCAAGCCAACAGTTGCACCAACTGGGTGGGCAGGTTAACGTTTCAATGTTTTGCAGTAGCGGAACGGCTATATTACGCAAACCTCCCCCGCTACCCAGCAAGCCACTGCCAGCGTTAGTGTTATCAGCACCGTACAATGTCAGACGCAGAAGGCAAACTCTATGGACCACTTCAGTATTTGGTGGCCGGGGTACTGTGGGGCCTGCAGACAGCGACCAAATACCATTCGTACACCTCCAATGAGGGCACTTTCACAATATGTTTAATGACTCAGAAATAGCTAAACGCTTTGCGTATAGCAAGGACAAGTACGGCTCCGGAATCAAGTTTGGTTTACCACCAGGCTTCAAGAAGTAGCTAGTTTATAAATAGAATAAAATATGGCCCCCACTTCAACTTTTGCCTCAGTGTATTGCACTCTTTAATTTTAACACCAGGGCCAGCAACTGTTTTACCACTACTGTTGATCAAGGCAGTTGCTCCACCAAAAAGGACAAAAGTAGACGAAGAAGACATTTGCCATCCATTTACCATCCCCAAGATACTAAAGTGAATATAGTGAATTTTAAGTGAATATTTCTTCAAAGAGAAGGCTACAATCGCCAGCTATGATGTTGCCCAACTCATTGCAAGACATAGCAAGCCTTTTTCAGATTGAGACCTTATGAAAGACTGCCTTGTCAAAGTCGCTGAAATAATGTGCCCGAAAAAGTTGCAGGACTTCAAAAACGTCAGTGTCATTCCCAATTTAGGTGACTAAAAGATTTATTCCACACTACCTGTTTATTTGCAGGTATATCAATAATGCACATCAATTCTGTCACTGTTTTTACCCACCTTTTGCGTTTTTCTTGTTAACACAGAGTACACACAGCTGTGCTCAGTGCACACACTGCACACGCAAAGTCATCTGATCTCATCTGTTGCTCCTTGATCAAGTGACATTTCACACAGATACGTTGTTGGACAGTGAAATTCCTTGTCTGGTTTTCAGGTACAATGGTGACAATGAATGTGGAGGGTCTACACAGCCTAACATCAGATGGTGCGACACTGGCAGTACAGCAGGTGATGCTAGGAAGCCATAGTGAAGATGAGTCTGGGGACAGTGGAGATGATGACGATGATGCTGATATGACTGGGCTGGCTCTTCATAACAGTGACTCACTCCAGTAGAAAACACGCACAAACGTATAAACATGTAATACAGAATATAAAATAGGTCTGCATAAGTGACTGGGCTTTTGAACGAATCGGCACACGCATTACATATAGAGCACAAGACAGGACACATGAGAATTGTTCCTCCTTTGCCATTGTTTTTTTATCATTTAGTTGCTGTAGGCGATTGCACTTTGTAAATTTAAATGAAAAAATAAATTGAATTCATCTGGTGTTAAACACCAGGAGCGTTTGTATGCTACATTAACAAATATTGAAAACTGTAATATTGTTTTCCTTTGCAACTTTTGAATTGTACATTAATTTTGAATGACAACACTTTCACAAGTTCTATCGTTAGCGTTTGTCTCTTTTTGCATGCTTGTGTTTTGAGTAGATATGTGCAAGACTGACTCCACAGCTCTCACATGGACCTCTGCGAAAGAGCCAAGCTCTTTGGAGTTTCAAAAAAGATGCTTATTTTTATATACATAAACGTACATATGAAAATGTTTTTGTTTATTTTTTTGTTCTGTTTGTAACAAATGTTGATGTACAGATTCATAAATGCAGCAACCTTGTTTTCCAGGGTTCTTTGGAGTTTTCGTAAAAAATCAAATAAAATTTAAATGTTTTTAAAATTAAAACAGAGTTCTATCAATGCTTGATTTCTCATAATGCTGCCATTAAGAAAACAAATCTTGACTGCATAACACTGCCTTTCAGTTTCAGAATCACCAATAATTTTTGTTTTCTCTTGAGTAACTGGAGTTTGCTTAAAACAAAAAAGGCAAATTTTTAAATGAATATTTTGACTGACGTTTATAATTGTCTTGTCATTAAAGAGACACTAAATCGGGCTGAACATTGGTACTTATAAGATGTAACCAAAATGTAAAAAATTACATCAGCACCAAAGTTCACGCCACCAAAATAATCTGTAGTGATTAAAGGACTTTTGGGGGATGACATTTACGATGAATTGGCCCACCCACTTTTGGAGCGCTCTTCCTGTTTGTTTTTCATCTCAGTATGTACGTCACCGGGATGCAGGCAGGCAAGCATTGTAATGTGTATTCTTTCCTGGATTGGTTTGTCACGTTTTGCTGTCACTGTCTGAAATGATGATCCAAATTCATATGCACAACTCTTGTTTACTTCAACCTGCGAAAATATGAGAAACAAGATTAGCAGAACGATTTCAGCTTCTTACCAGACGGACATGGGGCTCTGTGTAGCAGACACATCAGTCAGCAGACAAATTTGGCTGACCGGTTGTGCAGCAAGGAGGATCTCCGTTTGCAGTGGAACATGTCGGCCAGCTTGCCGTGGGCAAGGAGGCTTGCTGTGGACCGCGTGGGCCGGCCGGCTGCGCAGTGAGGAGCAGTCATCAAGGTCAAACAGCTTATTATCAACTGCCTTTAAATTGGTCGAAATTCATCAAATTGCTAGAGCTCAGGTTTATGTGCAAGTCATTTAGCTTTGTATGGTCCTTATATCATCCATTTAAAATACTACTTAAAAATGTATTTACGATGAAAAAAATTGGGGTCTATGGCTAAACCGCGCTAGACAGAAAGTCGTGCAGGATCGAAGAGAGTAAAATTGAGATTTGGGTGTATGAGTTTCATGACTTTTAGCCCAGGTTCAGAACCTCAACAACTGCATCATTTGTCTTTGTACACAGCATATTGCTACAGCAACCACATGCAATTAAAAAAAAAACTTTCAATAACTATAATAATATAAGGTCTACCAGGTGTATTGTGTGTGCAAGGTTTTGCCCAGGTTCAAACACAATAAAGCAAATCTCTAAGATGAGTTTGTTAAAATATGACCACTTTAAGAGTAAAAATGCTGCCCAATTCCAAAATAAAGTCAAAATGTCAGACTTCCTATTAGCTTTAGCAAATAGCCACTGTGGTGAATTATCTTCGATGTTCTGCTGGTCTCCAAGATCAAACGGCGGATAGGTGGCTGGCTCAGGGAAGGAAAACTTCGGTGACACACGGCTGATTGGGGAAACATTTTATTCAACCGGTCAGAACTGAAGTGTCTCTCGCTAAAAAGAAGTCCCCCTGTCTTCTCCCGCCTTGGGTCTTACGTCCAAAAACCTTACCCCAAACATTTTGTGTTTTCCATCTACAATTTGGACCTATTTGTCTCATCCTAAATCACTCTCAAGGCATGCTATGTACTTAAGGTTACTTTAACTAGGAAAACTCAACCTAAGTTAATATCGAATTTCTCCCTGACAGCAATCTGACCAAGGTTGAATTCCCCCAACCCGCTTAACCAATTGACGCCGAACGCTAACCCCCCCTTCGGTGCTATTTTAACCACGCCATCAATTTGGAGAGAAAACTTTGCTGTGGCCCTCTAGAAGCTCCAAAAAGTCGCCGGACCACCATCGAAAAAAAACCTCACCAATCTAATGACGAGGAAAAAGAGGGACGCCCATTCTACACCCCCAGAGACCCCCCCTCACCTGGCGTCAGCCATGTGAAGGGAGCTCCGGTACACATCACATTCCACAAAGCGTAGCATGAGCCCCAAAAACAGTTATGAACAGAACCATGCCCCCAAATACAAACCAGTATTGTCATATCGTAAACACACCACGAGGCAAAGAAATGAGATAACATAATGCAGTTAATAAACACGGCAAACCAACGAAGTAACAGTGAGGTATATAAAAACTAATATCATTAGCATGCAACAGTCAAGCCCCCCCATGTGTGAGTGCGTGCCGCAGCAATGTCCAGTCCACTGAGTCCTCCTCGGTGAAGAGCACCGGGCGGCGCTGCCCAGGGCCTGCTGTCCAAACAAAGTCCTCATGTCCATACCACCATACCACCTTAGAGTCCCTTGCAAGGCCCCGGTCAGCATCCAAGCGTCCTGCAACGAATGAGAACCACCGCCAGTATCGAGTGATGACAACGGCACAAAATGCAACGCACGCATTCAACATCATTACGAGGGAAGCAGCACTGTCCATCACGGGCCGGATGGCCTCTCCGTTCCCCCTCCCAAACACCCCCGACTGGGCAACACTGCATGACAGATCCCCTTTGTGTTTTTTTTTTTTTTACAGCACACACAAAACAACAAAAATGTCATAACAAGAAACAATGTAAAGAAAACAAAGACATGCGCAAGGAAGACTAGACCCCCCGACAGGCTTGTAAGGTGTCTCCATCCGGTCACAAGTGAAAATCAACATAGCCTACCAATTTAAGCGGGATTCCTCCCAACAATGAGGCAAATAAAAAATAAAAAAAACAGAAGTGTACAACCCAACAAGAAAAACAAGCAAAATCTAGGCTAAAACACACCAAAATGACAACATAACTTTTTTTTTTTTAAAGCGATACCTATCATTCACCAGCACCTCTTCCCCGAATCCCCAATCCGCCCACGCTCGACCGGGATTAACGGCATCTGGGTTTGGTTCCCTGGCATTACCACTCCGAACCACCGCAACATCACGGCCTTCGCGCACGTCAATATTACAGTGCAAAAGCACAACATTACACACAACGATATCCCAAGAACCCCCAACAACTGAACCAGCATCGCCCCCATAGGCCCCAGCCTCTCCTGTAGCCGACCAGCCCGCGCCTTCGGAGAGCCCAAAAGAGTCCCGGATGACTCTAAGCGTGTCGATGACACTGGTTATATTATCTGTGTTATCAGGGATTAGAGGATAACAGGCGTTGTCCGACAAATTGAGGGACACGCACAACCCCACTTGCCGGGCCAAGATATAATCCAAGGCCATGTCGTGTTTAAGTAGGGTCAGGCGATGGCTCTTCTGGATAAGTGACAACTGTCTGAAACCCTTGATTGTCTCATTTGCGAAACCCTGGAGAGTATATGTAATGTTATCAATATGATCCGCCAAAAACGTAACCCCGTACCAGGGGAAAATCCCGAGGCCCAATTTCTCCCCAAAACTAATTCTCCAATGGTACGCCTCCGTAGTGTGAAACTTCGCCATGTCCCTCTTACCTCGACTCGGGACCTGACTAAAAACAGTACCCTGGGGCTTAGGGCCCTTCCTAATGGGCATCACCTCAAACGGGAGCCTTAAGGTTGCCGAATAGCTGCAACCCACCCAGCCATAAGGTAAAAACAAATAGGCCTTAGCCCCGCACACCCACCAGATATCCCTAAGGCTACCTATGGTCGTATTCCCGGGGACCGTACGATTTTCCACCATTACCGTAATAGCGTGCCGTGCGTTTGGAGGTGTGAAAGTTACCGGATGAATAGCGCCTCTCTCTCCCCACGGCGTACCTGGGAATTGCATGGAGTACATGTCACACTCCGCCGCCCCCAGAAACACTCCCGGACCTCCGTGTGTCACGTTAGAACAAAAACACGCCGGCACCATCACCGAAGGTACATCTATAGACTCCGCTACCTGAATATCGTCATGCACGGCTAGCCAATCTAAATAGGGTAATTCGCTTATCCATGCGCACTCCCCTGTGGGTTTGAAAATCTTCCTGACCTGCGCGTCAGTTTCGGGCGCTTCCCACGATTGCTCATACACCAACCAAAGCAGCAACCGGAGTTGACAGTTATCGGACACTGGCACAGCGATGGTTTGAAAAACCGCCTGTAGCATACTAGGTGTTTTGACCCGGACCAAACACGGCCCACTCACCGCCTTGGATGATCTAATTGAATGTACCATTAGTTGATACCACATGTTCTTGTTCGCCCATTCGCCAACCCTCTGTAATGCCGAGGCCTCAAACCCATACGCCTTCCATGCAGTTTCTTGTCGTGCCATGGCTCCTCCGTAGGGGACCAGGCAGAGTCAGCGGACAACTCGTCGACATCCTTTGTAGCGACAGGCGGCGGCCCCTCAGTCTCCACCTTCGCCACAATCATGTCAGAAATGGCAGACCGATTTTCAAGAGAGTCGATGTTTATCGGGGGTGTCGTGTCATTTTCGGTCATGACCGTAACTGATACTCCTGCTCCCTCCCCCCTTGCAGGCCCACGATGCGGGCTGCCTGGGCGCTTTTCGGCGCTTGCCCTTCTCTCCTTCAACTTTACAAAATTAATGCTTTCTGCCTTCCGTTGGCTGACCGTGCGATTTATTCCCCCCACGGCCTGAGGAAAACAAGTACATTTATATTGCCCGAAATCAGTCTCGCCGATCTTTGTCACAAACAGCGCACAGTTACCTAGCCACTCGGCTCACCTATATGAATTCAATAACAGTACATCGTCTGCATAAGTGCGCCCAGCCAGGGCAAGTACACTACCGGTGTTGTCCTCCCATCGGGCTGTGTGTATGCACAGAGACCCAGCCTCGGTGGTGCAGTCACATGGCAGTAGGACGGCACCCCCTAGCACCCCCCTCAACAGTGCTCGAGGTAACGTTCGGGTTTGGCTCTGCATCTGACTAGGCATCCGCCACTTGGTTCTGGCGGACATCTCGGTTCACTGGGGGCACCACCCCCGGGCACCGATGGCTCGGTGCCACCGTGTTTCGATGAGTCACCCTCACCTGGGGAGGGTGCATGGTCCAAGTTGATATGTTCAAACTGTTGACCAACTCGGGCCCTGGTTGTGACGCACCCGAGTCCAACAGGAACAGGCAGTGCAGGCCCACCATCAGCCACAGCATCGCCACGCCCTTTCTGCTACCGATCCTGGCCACACGGCAGCTCCTGATCTGGTTGTTTTGAATCTCCACAGTCATGACTCCCCCTTCGGGGTTCTTCATGATCAGATGGTACCAAGTTGGCAATCCCTTCACTTGCACAGCTGTCCCCGTACAGCGCACAACTTCGAATGGCTCTTGTCGCCGTTCGTTGAACCACTTCCGGCGAAACACTTTCACGTACACTTTGTCCCCTGGCTGAACTGTGTCTTTAGTGTTCGCTTCGAGTCTCTCTTGCATTTCTTCTTGTTTCTGCCTGTCAACAACATAGGTGGAAATGTTCCTATGTATCGTGGTTAGGTGTTTGACATAGGCCTTCATTTTGTCCTCCAAAACAGACAGGCTCGGGCCTTTGCCACTGGTGCGCAGACACGGCGACAGCATGCGTCTTCCGGTTACCAATTCGTGAGGAGTCAAGTGTAAGTCGTGAAGTGCACTTGACCTGCATACCATCAGTGCCAGTGGCAAGGCAGCTATCCTATTCAAGCCTGTATGTTGGCAAATTTTGGAAATTCGATTTTTCAAAACGCCGTTAATTTTTTCACAAATGCCTTGACTTTATGGGTGATACATGGCACAGTTTGTTGCTGTTTAATACCCAATTTTTGAAAAATAAGTTTGACCGTCTTATCCACAAACTCTTTCCCGTTGTCTGCCAAAATTCTATCAGGAAGCCCCCATCTGCTGATGACCTCGCAGCACAGATACTTGGCAACATCTTTTCGTTTAGTCGGACACGCCTCCGGCCATCTCGAGAATCGGTCCACAACGACTAACATGTATCTTTTCCCCTCGACCGATTGAATCATGTCGACAAAATCTACCACTAGCTCCCTCATGGGGCCGTTTGGAGTCGGGATGTAACCCGTGGGGGTGGCTACCCCTCGCCTCACGTTGTTTTTCAAGCAGATTACACATTTCCCAATGACGTGATTGATTTGTTCGAGCAAATATGGCGCCCAAAAACCATATTCTGCGGTTATTTTTCGCTTCACCTCCCCCCTTGACACATGGGCTAGCCCATGTGCCTCTTGTATTAGCAGTCCTAACAAATCTGGCGGGGCAACCACCAAACCCTCGTGATTTCTCCACACCCTGTCTGAGTCTTGGCACGCCACCCTCAACACCCACAAATGTTTGTCCATCGGATTAACTGCTGCTTGCATCAAGGTTACATCCCTGTGTGACCTTGTCCTCGAGGTCGACCTCATGTGTGACCAACAAAGTTTTTCCCATCTGCTGACCCTTTGTTACAGCCCTGGCTGCTTCGCCTGCCAGTTTGTTACCTTGTGTGACCCGGGACGCATCTGACTTGTGAGCAGCACATTTCGCAATGGCTATTTCGCTGGGCCTCATCTAGCAGCTTCAATATCTGAGCATGATGTTGTATGGGGGAACCATCGGTCTTTTTAAACCCCCGATTCCTCCACACCGCTCCGAACAGGTGGCACACACTATGCGCGTATGCTGAGTCAGTATAGATTGTGACTCTTTTTCCCTCTGCGAGCAGGCACGCTTCAATTAACCCCACCAATTCAGCAAGTTGCGCTGATGCTGGCTGTGGTATAACTTCGGCCTTAATTGTCACAAATTCTGCCCCGTGCGTTTGTATGACCGCAAAGCCCGCACACAACGTCTCCCCGACTCGATAACAAGAGCCGTCTGTCCAGAGTTCTAGGTCCGCCTCCCCCAGGGGGATGGCTTGTAAATCAGACCGCAACCGGGAATATCTTTCTGATTCATGCACGCAATCATGGGGGTCACCGTCCTCTGAAGTTGGCAAATATTCTGCTGGGTTTACAGTAGTACACCTTGCCAGAGTAACATCCTCCTGCTCCAAGAGCCTGTAATAGTCTCTGGGGCTCTATCAAGGTGAACTTACCATGATTCAAAGGGGTCCAAAGACTATGATGAGTGAGGATGGTCACAGGATAGCCCATCGTGATGGACGAGGCTTTGTCATACATCAAATAGACCCCTGCCATCGTTCGATAACAAGGTGGCAGTCCCATCTCCACCTCGGAGAGTAAGATGTCGAGTTAAGCCACAGGCTGGCAGAGGACCGCGCACGCAAACCTACCCCCTGTCAAGGTGGTGAATAACAAAATTTTTCGAATAGTCAGGTAAAACCAAAGCCGGAGCCTTTTGCAATCTCGTTTTGATCGTTTCAAATGCCACGTGGCCATCCTGTGTCCAATCCAGCACTGCGTGGAGGTCATTATTGCCTGTGTCCTTGATCATGGCCCTCAGAGGCCCTACTAATTTAGCGTATTCTTCCACCCAGGAGGCTGAATAACCCGCGTTGCCCAGGAATGTCAACATCTGTCTGACCGTTCTGGGCTTCGGGGCCGTCCGTATAGCCTCCAAATGGCCATCAGAAATACGCCTCAATCCGCGTGATATTTTCTGGCCTAAATAATCAACCTGCAGTTGGCAGTGTTGGAGTTTTTTCTGTGACACCTTGTGACCATTTTCCGCAAGAATTTGCAACAATTTGATTGAATCTTCGTGATATGTTTCTACATCAGATGCACAATGTCTTCCACGTATTGAATAACGGTGCTCTGCACCTGCCGTTCCAACCCTTCAAGATCATCTTTTAACACTTTGTTGAACACATGGGGGCTATGCTTATAGCCCATCAGCAGTCTCTGATACTGATAAAACTGGCCCTTGACCGTAAAACCAAACAGTTCTTGTGATTCGCAGCTGAGTGGGACGCTGAAAAAAGCGCCACACGAGTCCATCACCGTGAAGCACACTGCGTCAGGCGGAATTTGTGCCAGCAAGGTCTGTGTGTCCGGCACATCAGCTACCTTGTCAACCACCACCTCGTTTACCGCCCGAAGCCGGTGGGAATTGTCTGGCTTTTTCAACGGCAATATCGGTGTGTTGCTCAGAGGCGTTTGTGTAATTGTCAACACGTTTGCAACTAGCAATCCTTCAATCTGTGTCTCAATCCCCCTCACTGCTTCCTCCTTCAGTGGGTACTGTGTTTTCCACGGGGGCCTTCAGCCGGGCCAAAGATCCACTCTCACTGGTTGTGCTGACTTCACGAGTCCAATGTCCGTACTGTGGCGCGACCACACATAATCAGGAACCTGTTGTAGTATTTCCTCCTTGAGCGCTGCCACGCTAAGGACGGATTTGTGCGACAGCTGCACCGTTTGAGGTCGTACGGATCCTTGGGCTGAAATCATGATTTTCATAAACCGTCTATCATCGCTCACCCACAGAGCGTTGATTTCCTTTAGTGGGACAAATTTGATTGTCTCCGCCTCCATCATCATTTCTCCCACATGTTGCTGGTCACAGTCCTCTGACACCATCAAGGTCACATGGGGGATGCTGTCCTTGACTTTGAATTCCTTGTGGAGGTATCCGTCATTGTGCACCTTCATGGCCGCTCCCTATGGTCCCAGAATAATGCAAGTTCCGTTTAGTTGCACTTCCAGGGGTTGTCGCTGCAACTACTCTTCCGCCTGGGACTGTGTTGAGTCTTTGGAGTATTGGAGCGTGTAATGATATGGATATTCGGGGACCCTTGCTGTCGGTATATTGGCATGGATAAACTTTTCCCACTTCTTGAAAGGTTCCAACAGGTCATTGCTAACATCGCCAACCCAGAACACTGTAGGTGCAGTTTCTCCAGGCCTTGACTGCATCAGCACCCGGTGGCATGTCTCATAGGGGATCTCGACGACACAACCGTCAGGGGAACACTTTATAGTGCAGTTCACTCTGCACAGGGCGTCTCTGCCCAGGAGGGCAATGGGGGTACGGTCTGATACCAAGACCGGTATGTTTATAGTTTGGTCTTTCCAGCAGCGCTTTACTGGTCTTGTGGAAGGTATCAGCTGTTTTATACCCTCGAACCCTATTGTCCGTACAAAATGACCGGACATGGGGAGATGAATAGCGTCTTCGGACACAAGTGAAAGCCGCTCCACTGTCAACCGTTGCTGTCAACGGTTGATTGTTTACTTTCACTGTTATTGTTGGCTCTCGTTCCGGACCTGACACTACCAGCTGACATCCCCCCTTCGGGCCCTCCGGGCCCCCCGGGCACCTCTAGAATCCGGGCTCTGGGCCCCCAAAGGCATTTACCGGGCCCTGAGGTTTTTGAAATTGTTGGCTGAACCCCCCTCCAAAGACTCCTCCAGGGGCCATGCTGCAGTTGCGGGCCCAATGTCCTACTTGGCCACAGTTATAGCAAGTGCGCAGGCCCCCTCCCTTTCCCCTGCTTCCACGCCCTCTGGCGCCCCAGGACTGGGTTTGGTTGTACCCCCATTAGGGTGCTGGACTGACGGGCACTGCCATGGCTGCCTGCTGCGGTTGGGCAGAGGACTGCGGGGGCTGCAATAAGATCTGTTGAGGTGGGGCATGCACGATGGCCAATTGCTTCTTCTCCTTCTTACGTTCGGCAAGCTGCACCTGGTTCAACTTCCTCACCACCTCCTGGTCCTGTTGTTTTTGAGCCAGCTCTTTCTTCCTGAACCAGTCAACTTGATGCGCTAGGTGATCTGTGAACACGTTAATCGCCATGCTCCCCAGCCACATGACCTCTGACAATTTGCTCCTAACTGGCAGAGGCAGACCCATCTGGACCTTCCCCCGCAAGATAGATTTCTCCATTTGGGTCGTGTCGGGGTCATTCCCCGTGATGTGTCTCCAAGTCTTATAAGATCTTGCAACGCATGAGCGTGGTCCCAGGGGCTCGAGTACAATGTTGTCCGGGTTCACATTTGTCGGGTACACTGCCCTCAGTGCTCTCCACATCTGGCCCCGAACTGCTGCGAACAGTTCAGAGTCATTTGCTGCTGTTGTGGCAAAGCGCTGAAGTCCTGCCTTCCCCAAGACGTCACTCATGCAATGAACTCCCACGACATTAGCCAATAGCCTCTTGATGTCTCCCACTTCAAACTCCCACCATACATTCCTCCAACTTGGAGATCCACGGGTGCGCGCTGTCTTGGATGGTGGGCAACTTCTCGAGGATGGCCGACATATCCGAGCTCTGCCATGGCTTGTATTCCAGTTGCTTTCCTCTTACCACCACTGGCAGGATTGTGTTCGCTCGCGTTGATCCGTGCTCCCAGCCAAAAGGTGTCTCTTGCAGTTTGGATGACACTTTCTTCAACTCAAGCTCGGCCACTTCCAACTTTTGCAACTGTTCCTCCAGTTCCTCTTGCTCTCTTGGTTCCACGCTCCATTCAAATTCCTCCAGGCATTGTTCCTTTTTTACCTTAATGCTTCTCAAAGCGGTCCTTCTCCAGTCCTCCATGGCAACTGGGGTGGAGCGTGAGGTAAGCTCCGGGTCTTCGTCCTCCCAGCTGTCCTCGCCATTGTCGCTTCCGCTGTCCGTACAGCTTACATCTCTCTTTGCTCTTGTCTTTTCCCCTGGGGTGCGTCCTTTATTCTCCGCTCTTCTCAAAATGCTTTTGATTATGGGGTCGCAACCCCCTGCTGCTCCTTCTATGTCGTTCTGGCTATCATACTGTAACTCTCTCTTGGTGGACTACTGTCACAACTCGAGTTTTATTTCTCTTATGGGTCAGGTTAGGACGCATAACAATAGTGCCCCTGACTCTTCCTGTTTCGACAATGCCCTTATCCTCGGTCTCCAACAAAAAAGGTGTGTAAACCTTATCCATTAGCTTCCTCGCCTCTTCCACATTCTTTAGTACATCAGCCGTGATTTCCTCTTTATTCTGTTTGAGCTCCAGATCCAATTTTTGTCCCTGTTCATCAAATATTTTCAACAATCCCAATTCCAATTCCCTCTTTTCCTTCCTCTTTCCCCCCATTTTCCCTTTTTTAACTCCTGCTTTGTATGCTGATATGAGTACACGCATAGTCTCAATGACTTCCCTGTTAAAAGTCCCTTCCACCAGCCAAGGCCTCTCCATGCCAGGCCATCTCTTGTTCCATTTCTTTGACATCTCTTTAACCCCTTTGCTAAGCGGGTTATTTCTCAATACCACCTCGATGGGGGTCACTGTTGAACTGGTAAGACTTCTGTCCCCCATATTTCATTTTTTATTTTTTTATATTATGATTATTCTTTTTTTTCACAAATTAATTGGGCACAGGAGGTAACAAAAACACATAAGAAAATGCAATAGGATTTTGCCAACTTCAGATGTCCCCTATACGACCGTTATGCAGGAGAGCTATTTTGATATCTGTATTTGCGTCTGTGCATTTACGACCACCCTATTTCCCGTGCTTGGACCGAAAATATGTAAAATATCACCTGTTTAAAAACAACCGTACCCCAGTTTGCATTAATCAGTCTGTTGTCAAGCCCACTATGAAAGCCCTTGTTCCCGGGTGAAAATAACACACGAGTTTGTGAATAAAATCACACTGGCCTTAAGAATTTGGAGGCGGCGTTCCACAAAGCTTTTCTCCAGACAACCTGGAAGTTTCGTCCGTGTCTCTTTGTCCTCTGGGAGGAGACGTGTGCGTCCACCGTCTCGGGTTTGTCATGCATTGGTCTGTTTAACTATTTGAACTTTTCTACAAATGTAATCTCTCAGCTTCATATCAGTTGCCAGTGGGGTGCTGACCGCTCCCGACAAGGTCCCTCATTAATTACGAGTGACCCCCCTTTCTTCACTTCCTTCCTCTATCTCGTGACAGAAAGGTCCCTGTCCCAGACCGCCTTTGTGGCTTCCTGCCATAAATTATTGGTGTCGCGGCTTAACTTTCTACTTAAGACACACACAAATACACACATCAGTATTGTAACACCAAGCATGCCCCTCTCCCACTTATTGGCAAACTGTTAACCATTAGTACTTTTGCAGTTTCAAAAATATGTCAAAAATATATTCAGTTTGGTTCATGCATTATTTGCCCAGCAGCATTTGGTCATCCACCATTTGTGTTAGTTTCACACGATTTCGACCTATACCGGGGGACCCGGCCCCGCTTCTCTCCACTCCTCAGTGCGCATCCCCGGGGCGGGCAGCCTGAACGAACGAAGGGGGGGGGGGGGGGGGGGCGGCTCATCAAGGTTGACTACGCGGCCTGGCCAGACCCACGCTATCAGTCCGCCGGCCCCTCCCCGCGCGAACCCAGCACCCCCGCCCCACAGGCACGCACCTTGGAGCGAGCACGGGCTCCCTACTCGGTCCCCTCCCCGCTCAAAAATTCTCCACTTCCACCTTATTCCACACGCACGCACGCACGCACACATATGCACACACATTCACGCAAATGCACACACACGCAAACGCACAAGCACACACACGGGGATCCCTTGAGCACACACAAAAGAATGACAACAGACTGACATACTTATCTCACAGAGATTAGCACACACACATAGGAAACAGCACAAAAAAGGGATCCAAATCTGACCCCCGTTTCAATTCTTTCCAACCGCTTCTATGCGATTTGGTCATTATAGCGGCTGTTTCCCATGCGCAGTCGCACTCACAAACATGCCCTGTGCACTCCTTGTCTTTGTTTCTCTAAAAGTGCTTTGTTTTTCCCCTTTATACTGCAGATTTCTAACTTTAGTGTGCACACAAATTACTTTTCTTACATGGTATACCAAATTTAAACCCCCTGATGCCTCTTTTTCCACGTTTTCCAATTTCTACCGGCTGCGCACTTCCCCTATCTGCCAATTGCGGTCTGCTGCAAGCCGTAAATTTCATTAGGCTTTGACAGGCGTGTATGCTATCACAGTGCGTCTCGACAATCGGGATCAAACCGTGTCGACTTGGGTACGACCGCAGCGCACCAGTTCACCTCGGTAAATTGCCCAAAGAGTATCTCTAAGAGGCTAACGGGCCAGCCTTCTGCCGGGGAAACATTGCAAACTCGCTCACACTCCTAATCTGATCAGTGCCCAAATAACGTGGTCTGCGCGCTTCATTCTCTTCGGCACTCCTAGGTCCCAGACCTGGCCGGTATTTCTCCCACATTCATTCATACAGTTACGGATGCCAAGGCTGCGCACTTCTCGTATTTGCCAAACGCGGTCTGCAGCAAGCCTCCCTTTTTAGTGCGACCTTGACAGAGACAAATGCCGCCACCGAACATCTCAACAATCGCCATTGGGTGCTGTTAGAGATTTGCTCACTCCAAGTTATTTTGCAAGAACCAAACAGAAGACAAGCAAGTTCTTTTAGACACCTGCAGGTGGAGAGTCCATTCGTCGCTGTCTGAACAGCGATTATCGAATGAAGTCTGAAAGGTCTCCTTCCTGCAAGGGCATATTTATTAGGAGGAACAGAGTGGGGGTATGAGTGGGCTGAATAGAAAGCCCTTGTCCTCTAGTCTAAACATCTCAGGGGATGTTTTATGATCTTGTGATAAGGAGGACAAGGTAAGGTATTTATTACCTGTTGCATTCCAACATAATCCTCTAGATATCCTGGAAAACCCTAACATCTCCCTCCTGTTTTATCATATGATTATGCTACCCCAAACAACAAAGACAAGTAAGAAAAAAACACATATATATGTATAATGAAGAAAGAAGAATAGGAAAAATAAAAACAACAAACAATGATAGCAACACTTTCCAGTGAAGATGAGGCATTACCTTAATACCCCAGATCAAACTTATTGTGTAAGCGAAAAACCTGCTGGCCAGATGTTATTAGCAGGAAAATTCTTACACGGTCCCTTTGCCTTAAGGCGACCAGAATGCTATCAATAAAAACAAAAAGAAAAACAAAGAAACAGTACATCAGCGTATCCATTACTTGCGAAGCATATTTGATGGTCAAATCAACAAGTTTCCGTAATACATGCTCAACAGAACAGCATCTACGCAATCCACGTCTCATTATCATTATCACATCTGTCACGTCTAAGAAGTTGTATATGTGCTCGCATTTTCGTCAGCTGCTGATGTTCTAGTCTGTAGGTGAGGTCTGTCACACACACTGGCGCACACACTCGTGTCCAGTTGGCAGGCAGCATCGGACAACTCTCGTGACCACAAAACCATGATCCGTACTGAACAGGCACGTGCACTCATAGGATGCAGGTGAGGCAGTGCCTCTGAACTTCTGAATGAAGTAGGTCCCGTCCGATGGTGCAGCCATGTTGGTAGTAGAGCCCTTACACCTTGAAAACGGCTCTCTCATCCTGGCACACAGCGGTGATGTCCAAAGCTCCCATCCAGTTTCCTCCTGGAGAGCAGTCATCGTTAATGCATTTGTGGGTCCTGCAACCTTGGGTGCAACATGTGTAGTCAGCAAGACTTGGAATGGTCCCTCCCGTCGTGGCTGGCCCAGTTCCTTCCTTTAATGACCTCGATGTAGACCCAGTCTCCTGGATTGATGGGGTTGTCGACCTGTGGGGAGGAAAGATCAAGCGGCAGTAAATTTGTCTTTGACACAGTTTGAGCGTCCTGATCATATAATCTGCCAAGGACTGCTCTTCATCTGTTGTTTGCAACTCTCGTAGTCAATTGTAGTGCCCATTTAACTGGCAAATAGGAATGTTTGCGGGAAGAGTTTGAACACTTCCTAATGATTCCCTTTAACCAAAAACTATTTATGACAGGGGCGTTCCCATTTATTGCCTCCTGGTTTAAAAGAGATTGTCTTACCCATGCCTTCTTTCTCCTCACACGCTCGCATCCACACAGGGTGTGAACACACACACACACACACGCACACGCACCCACGCAGACAAAGAGATTCTAATCCATCTCTCATGTAGCTTCTCTTGATAGAATCTCCTATCGGTAACTGTATAGCAGACGTTTTAGCATATAATCCCATACTCTGCTCTCTCACTTCTACTTTTCCATGTCGGTGCAGTCGTAGGTGGCCCCTATTGCAGTCATTGTCTTGTTAACTGTTGCCTTGTGACTCCTATGCATGATTGTGTGAATGTCAAAAATTGAACGTACCTAACTTTCTGACCATCCAACCTCCACTGTGGTGCAAAAAAACTTACTATTGTATTGAGTAGGTACATTGAGCAACCTAGCTTCCTCCTGACTGCCAAATGTCCTGTTCTAAAATTCATATAACTCGACCTCTACGTCTTAAGCTTGATGAGCCAAAATATAAGATCTTGCTCTTGTTTCCTACCGTTTTAGCCTATTTGTTTTATCCAAATCCGTTCAATCTCTGATTATAATCTGTACCCCTACGTATTTTTCAAATGTTTAATTATTTATTTATCAAATCTACTCAGTTCTGTCAAACTCAGTGCACAATGAACCTCCCTTCCACTTTGAACCAAGCTTCACCAAATTTGGGAACGCCGTAGCAAGGAGTGCGATTTGGTTGTCGGACACTCCAAGTCCATATCTTTTTGCCGCACTTCACCCTCTCACATTGGTGTTCTTTGGCTGTTGCTTCAGAGCGACCCCATCCATCACTCTTGAATGAGTCCATTGTTCAAATGAGTCAATTTTCATCATTGTGAGTTCCTCCGCTTTTCACTGTCTTTTCTCGTCCCCGAGGATGTTGTATTTCCTCCGGAGTGTACTTGTCCTCCTCCAAGCACAACAGCAGTCTTTTCTTGTCCTTCGCCAAAGGTCAAAGGTGCTTCAGAGCCAGGCACCATTTTGTGGTTGTTCACGGCTGCAGGCGAAGTCTTGGATTGGGTTTCAGGGGCCCTGACACTGAGAATGACAGGCTGGTTTGAACACTTGTAAGACTATTTCCAAATGTAGCTGCTTCCATCAATTTGCTGGTAACATTTATTTACCAAACTTCAAATTCTCCTAATAACAGCGGTCTCGTTTTTATATCGTAAATCCTGCAACTCATCCTATTTTTGAGCTACATTTTATCTATAGTTCCAATTTAATCGGACAGTATGTTGTCTTCAGTATCATTATTGAAAATCAACTCATCGAGGTCTGCTTTCCACATCAAGCCCTGATCTGTATGTCTTGACCTCTCACATGTTATTGTCATGCTTGCTCAAAAATGTGACTTAGAGTATGGTGCTGTGAATTCTCAATCTCCCCAATGAAATTGGATCCCACCTCGTAGTTCTTATCTTTCTCATGTTCCTGTTAGCCTGCAATTGTCCAAATCAAAAATGTTTTCTTTTAACTGTCTTTCTTTTGAACCTCTAAATCTCTCGTGTTGCTAAACTATCTACACCAGAACAAAAAAAATTACCACAATATAACACCTAATGTATTCGAAAATTCATTGTCATAAAGTGTTGTATTATTACTATCTTCCACTATCTGTCCTACTCACTCCCCCCCCTTTTGAGGCTTGGCAACGCCCATGCCTCACACCTTGACAAACTTTTTGGGAGAATGCGTTCTTTACTACATACGATTCCATCATCATTTAATTTGACTTTCTTTCCAAAACGCTTCTCAATTTCTCAGTTCACACATCTTCTACATGTGTTACTGGTTCTCCAGTTTTTTTTCTAGTTAATTATCAATCCAAAAGCTACGTGTTTCTTTCTAACATTCAACCTGCTCAAAATCACTCTTTCATCAAAGTCGCTCTACTAATTTTTTATAGTAGTCGCCAACAACTTCAACCATTCAACCTGTAATTTCTTTTCATTCAGGCTATCATTCATCAATGTTCATTCGCATCTCACACGCAGTCTCCAAAAAGGAGTCCTTCTATCACATTGGTCCCAATTCATCCAAGCTCACCACACAACATTCATATATCATTTCCAACTTAGGTTTCCTGGTAGAGCAATCCACCAATTCAAAAAAGACTTAACTAAAACAACCAACTGGCAAATTAATCTGATTTTTTCCTTTGTTTTTAAATTTGAAGAACTCAATCTCTCAGATTTAGCTTGCATTCAGAATTTTGTATAATCTTATAACACAACCAATTAATTATTCCTATTAAATGTAGCATTGCAAAATCTTAAATTCACAATTTAGCTTCTTCCAATTCCTGAAAGCATGTTCTGTCATTTTTTTTTCTTCGAATTTCTCATGTGGGCTCGACACTTAACATGCACTAGTGTGGATTAGTTTCTGCTTGCAAACAGATTTCTCTCTTTTTCCTCTCATTTTTATCTTTCAAAATCATTTCTGTTCTGCGGTGCAAATTGGATAGACCACAGTCTAGCAAAAATTTTTTATACTAAAACTTTAGCCAATGTTCATCATTTTAACATATACGCACACACATGCACAGCTCTCGCATGCAAAAGGTAGTTCCCAGCAACAATGATTCGTCACAGGCTGGCCATTTCCTGTGGTCGATCATGAGCTGGTCCCTCCCATGCACACGAGGACAGCACATTCTAATTTTATTTATTTATCTTCTAGAAGCAAGTTGCATTCCTTTACCACTTGATTTGCATATTTTAACTTCAGTGTAACACAATTTGAGCTCTAGTCATTTGTAATTTAGGCATACAAACAGCATTGTCATACTTCTTGGATGGACAGGATTTCTAATAATCTAAAAAAAAATTCTAATAATCTGACAATGACATGTTTTGCTGTCATATGGGCATCTATTCTTTCTTTCTCTGTATGAGCATAAGCGGTCAAAGAGGAGGAAGCTTGTCATGCTAAAAATTTGGCTTTTTCTCTGCTCCTTCCTCCACCCTTTGATTGATATTGTTTTGCAAAACGACACTCTCGTGCGAAGTGTCCTCGTCTCCCACAGTTCCAACAGTTGTCAGAATCTCGTGGGGGTTTTGAATTATATGGCGGCCTGCGACCTTGTTGGTATCTAACTCTTCCTCTGCCCCTTTGGGAACTTTGGAAGAAGATCGTTGTATCTTCATTTAGATCATTATCATCATCTAGATGAAATACATCAGAACTTTTGCCTTTCTCAATCCCTTTATCAGCGTCTCCGGGCCACTGCATGTTTTTTGTAAACCAAGCAGTGTCCGCTTCCACCAAGTGTTTCCTCACCCAACTGCCCATTTCAGGGCGGAAATTAGTGAGGAGCGCATTTTTAAGCTGTTGTTGATAAGCACTCTCAGCTGTATCATTGAATGGGATGCCACTATGCACCCTGAATTCTTTGTCAAATTTCCTTGTACTCCATACATTTTCTTCCACTTCAGCATGCATTGCATACAATTAAGAAATCTACTTGCCATGAACTTCTCGTTTTAAAGAAGAGCAGAGCAAGAGATTTACCGTTCTTATTTCCCATCTTAATTTAGTCGCTTAAGGTTTTACAATTTTTTTTTTCAATTTTTTTTTCTTTGAGGATCCTCAATGCAGGTTTAAATTGACCTTTCAACAAATTACTAGCCTGTTTTATTGCCATGGATCAACGCTAGAACTGCTTTTTAGTCAATTTATCCTACCAGTCACACACTCAATCACACTAACTCCAGCGCTTTTTTAGGCCTCATGGCTCGGACAAACCAAAGCCGTATCTCATAGCTCGGATAAACCAAAGCCGAATCTCATAGCTCGGACAAACCAAAGCCGAATCTCATAGCTCGGACAAACCAAAGCCGAATCTCATAGCTCGGACAAACCAAAGCCGAATCTCATAGCTCGGACAAACCAAAGCCGAATCTCATAGCTCGGACAAACCAAAGCCGAATCTCATAGCTCGGACAAACCAAAGCCGTATCTTTAGCGCTTTAACTTACTTGTCCCCTGGTTCGTTGCACCGCCGGATCCCGCCAATCCACCTCTGTCAGACGAAGGCAGACCTAAGATGCTGGCCCAGCGAAGAATTCTCTTCCCAGGACTTTCTTTTCCAGGTCCTCCTAATGGACGCTGGCTTGTCGACAATGCAGCACGTCCTCCTTCGCCGGTCAGATGGTGGGTATGAGGATCCCGGGTTTCGGCACCAAAATGTTAGAGATTTGCTCACTCCAAGTTATTTTGCAAGAACCAAACAGAAGACAAGCAAGTTCTTTTAGACACCTGCAGGTGGAGAGTCCATTCGTCGCTGTCTGAACAGCGATTATCGAATGAAGTCTGAAAGGTCTCCTTCCTGCAAGGGCATATTTATTAGGAGGAACAGAGTGGGGGTATGAGTGGGCTGAATAGAAAGCCCTTGTCCTCTAGTCTAAACATCTCAGGGGATGTTTTATGATCTTGTGATAAGGAGGACAAGGTAAGGTATTTATTACCTGTTGCATTCCAACATAATCCTATGATAAAGATATCCTGGAAAACCCTAACAGGTGCGATCTCAACATCCCAGCACGTCCTGGGAATTTTGCCTCCGGAGGCTAGGTGGCGTACGTCTCTTGTCGCAAGGAGTGTTCAATCGTATCTGTGCTTCCGCCCCATTCACACAGCTAAAATTTACATCCTCATCAGGATCTGTCGCCAAAATAAAGTCCACGTTTTATGGGACTTTTCTATTATTATTCTCTCGTGACAGTCGATCAGCGATGTCCCAGACATCCTATCCTGTTTCACGTGCCCTCTCTCTCAGGGCATTTCTTCTTTCTCATTCATCATTCACACCAGACATGTCACTCACACTGTTCCTGTTTACCCATTAAGTTTCATGTTATTTCTCCATTTTTATTTGCTTTTTTCTTTTTTCTATTTTTATTGAACATTTTCATTTTCCTATTGGGGCCACACCCCCCTTTCAAAATTCACATTTTGACGACTTTTGACGAGGGGAGACAAATCCCCCCCCCCCCACCCGAGCCAGCCACATGCACATCAGATCCATTAACTATCCCCCTGAGGAGCCCCTCTGTTAGGTTCAAAATCAGCAAAAGGATCAGCAGACAAAACCAGTGAGGCAGAATGTTGAGTCTTTTCTCGTGAGGAGTGCAATCAAACTTACAGCAGTCCCGAAATACACTAAAGGTCCGTTAACACTCCTCGCTCTTTTTATTTAGGAATGCCCTACCCACAATGTGAGACTAGCCCCTGAGGTGGGGGAAAGCGTGGGCTTTGTCTCATGAGAAAAGAAACGAGATTCTATAAACAAAAGAAGTCGTAGACAAGATGTCATGAGAATCGAAAAGAGTGGAAGGACAAAATGCCATGTGCAGACATCAACAAAATAGTTTGAGCTATCAACAGCTTTCTTGGATTCCCAAAGATGTAGAAGGTCAGGAAGCTCCAGACAGCATCGTATGACTTGTTGTGTTCTGGTGGACGTCTGCAAGGCGAAACTGCAAGCATTCTGTGCAATAATTTTATTAATAAGTACTCATTAGGGAACGCATGATAACATATATATACAATTTATCTAACACCCTCTCTCTCCCCCCACACCAGGCACGAGCACACCGCAAAAACCGTGACTGAAAGCTCCTCACCTCAAACTCAGCCAGCCGGCTGGACGCTCGATGCTCACACCCAGGTGGACGAGGGCTCCCCGGGGAACTAGAGTACTGTTTGTGATGCCAAAAATGTGGTGAACTCTCTTCGATGCTCTGCTGGTCTCCAAGATCAAACGGTGGATAGGTGGCTGGCTCAGGGAAGGAAAACTTCAGTGACACACGGCTGATTGGGGAAAGATTTTATTCAACCGATTTCAGAATTGAAGTGTCTCTCTCTAGCCAAAAAAGAAGTCCCCCTGTCTTCTCCTGCCTTGGGTCCACAAACACCAGCATATTTCTTTGTAAGCAACGCATCACCACGGCTACCACGTGCGATGAAATAAAAGGCTATAGGAACCTTAAATATCCTTGACTCAAACAGGCAAATGGTCTAAAACCTGGTTGTGAGTATGAACTTACCCTATAAGGACCATCATATGCATCACAACTCGTACAACCACCCGCACAAGGGGTACCACATTGGCTCGTCAAGGAGCTCCCGGTGGAAAAATCAAAACGGGAATTTAACAGAACAAAAGACAATCAGGGTCTAGGCCTGCATCAAAAACACAAAATAAATACAAGTCAAACACAACAAGAATCAAAGGAAACGAACACGAGGAAACCAGACTGACATGACTGATAGCACACAAATAGCAGCTTGACGGGAATAAAGAAAGAATTAATAAATACTAAAAGACAGCAAACAAAAAATCGAAGACTGATGGGGGAGGCCAGATGAAAGGTTCTTGGCTAAAACAGTCGGGTTGCCGTCCAGAAGGGGCTACACAATATGTACGCCGGAGCAGGATCGGAGGGTGGCTGGAGGGCTTGTACCAACCAAGACTAGGTCTGCTGGCGCAGGGTCAGTTGCATCAGGGTTAGGCTTGATGTTGCTGATGAGCTAAAATAATGTTATAATCTGTAAAGATGGAAATGTAAAAATGTAGAGATGGAATTTTAATAACCACTTATTCAGTGTGGCGGCTCGGTGGCGCACTGGCTAGCACGTCCGCCTCACAGTTAGGAGGGTGCGGGTTCGATTCCACCTCTGGCCCTCCCTGTGCGGAGTTTGCATGTTCTCCCCGGGCCCGCGTGGGTTTTCTCCGGGCACTCCGGTTTCCTCCCACATTCCAAAAACATGCTTGGTAGGCCGATTGAAGACTCCAAATTGTCCCTAGGCGTGAGTGTGAGTGAGATTGGTTGTATGTCTCTGTGTGCCCTGCGATTGGCTGGCAACCAGTTCAGGGTGTCCCCCGCCTACTGCCCGATGACGGCTGGGATAGGCTCCAGCACGCCCGCGACCCCCGTGGGGACTAAGCGGTTCAGAAAATGGATGGATGGATTATTCTGTGTGAAAATTGTACTTCATTAAAACTACACACTAGCTACAAATGTAGCAATTTATTGAACCGAGACACTGTTTTTTTTTCTAAATGTATCAAAAATAACGTTGAGGTTAAGATGTTGGCTTGGCCATCAGCAAGGATTCCAGTTTCTCACATGGCATTTTGCAAAATCTATTGCCCATCCCTGCTCTACATGCCAGACAATCAGCTCAAAAGATCAGGTTGTTTTTACATAAGGAGCACCACCATACACTTCTGCATGAACATTAACCATGCTGTTTTCTTCAGAAAAGTATTTCTGAATTTATGGTTTACCTCATGGGAACAAATGTACAGTAGCCCAATAAATGTAGGCAATACTTTTTGCATATTGACACATGGGGGCGAATCTTTTTGGTGACAAATACCTAAAAAGCACTATATTCATATTTACAATTGGATATAGAAAATCTTGTTTTCAATATTTTGACACTGATTCAGTGCATTTGGGCAATTTCTAATTCATGTCGTACATTACATTGCATTTCTAACAACAAACTGATGGTAACATACAGCTGAAGAAAAACATGAATTATGTGGAAGAAGAAGCGGGACAAAAAAGTGTGGAGAATAAAATATAATAATAATAATAATAATAATAGAGAATGGTGTAGAATAACATATGTGTGAAGGCCATCGCCTTCACACAATAATAACTAGAAAATGCAATTTCTGGAGAAATTGTGTGTGAAGGCGAAGACTTTGAATCACGTCTTGGGGAATGATGCCGAATGATGTTGAAATGAGTTGAATTACTTGAGAAATGTAGAAAACAGAGGTGAAAAACGGAATTTTGGAGAATTTGGCGGAATTTTGGAAGATTTGGTTGAATTTCAAATCTGAAAATGTGGAATTTATGGTAAGTGGGAAGTTGGGGAATAGGTAGGAAAAAGATGAAGAGTTGAAAGTTGGAATGGGTTGAATCGGTTGAAAAATGTAGAAATTAGAGTAGAAAAACAAGTTTTTTGAGAATTTGGTTGAATTTCAAATTTGAAAATTTTGATTTTTTTGTAAAGGGAAGTTGTGGAATAGGTAGGCAAAAGTTGAATACTTGAAAGTTGGAATGGGTTGAATCGGTAGAGAAATGTAGAAATGAGAGTAGAAAAACGAAATTTTGCAGAATTTGGTTGAATTTCAAATTTGGAATTTTTGGTAAGTGGGAAGTTGTAGAATAGGTAGGCAAGAGATGAACAGTTGAAAGTTGGAATGGGTTGAATCGGTTGAAAAATGTAGAAATTAGAGTAGAAAAACAAAATTTTAGAGAATTTGGTTGTATTTCAAATTTGGAAATTTTGGTAAGTGGGAAGTTGTGGAATAGGTAGGCAAAAGATGAAGAGTTGAAAGTTGGAATGGGTTGAATCTGTTGAACAATGTAGAAATTAGAGTAGAAAAGCAAAAAAATTGGTTGAATTTCAAATTTGGAATTTTTGGTAAGTGAAAGGTTGTAGAATAGGTAGGCAAAAGATGAACAGTTGAAAGTTGGAATGAGTTGAATCGGTTGAAAAACGTAGAAGTTAGAGTAGAAAAACGAAATTTTGGAGAATTTGGTTGAATTTCAAATTTGGAATTTTTGGTAAGTGGGAAGTTGTGGAATAGGTAGGGAAAAGATGAACAGTTGAAAGTTGGAATGAGTTGAATCGGTTGAAAAATGTAGAAGTTAGATTAGAAAAATTAAATTTTGGAGAATTTGGTTGAATTTCAAATTAGGAATTTTTGGTAGGCGGGGACCTTGGCGGTCTGATCCCCGGCTGCAGAAGCTGGCTCTTGGGACATGGAATGTCACCTCTCTGGCTGGAAAGGAGCCCGAGCTGGTGTGTGAGGCAGAAAGATTCCGACTAGATATAGTCGGACTAGCCTCCACACACAGTTTGGGTTCCGGTACAAGCCCTCTCGAGAGGGGCTGGACTCTCTTCCACTCTGGAGTTGCCCACGGTGAGAGGCGTCGAGCAGGTGTGGGTATACTTATTGCCCCCCGGCTGGGCGCCTGCACATTGGGGTTCACCCCGGTGAACGAGAGGGTAGCCTCCCTCCGCCTTCGGGTGGGGGGACGGGTCCTGACTGTTGTTTGTGTCTATGCACCAAACAGCAGCTCAGAGTACCCACCCTTCTTGGGGTCCCTGGAGGAAGTGCTGGAGAGCGCTCCTTCTGGGGACTCTATCGTTCTACTGGGTGACTTCAATGCTCACGTGGGCAATGACAGTGAGACCTGGAAGGGCGTGATTGGGAGGAACGGCCCCCCTGATCTGAACCCGAGCGGTGTTCTATTGTTGGACTTCTGTGCTCGACACGGATTTTCAATAATGAACACCATGTTCAAACATAAGGGTGTCCATGTGTGCACTTGGCACCAGGACACCCTAGGCCGCAGTTCGATGATCGACTTTGTAGTCGTGTCATCGGATTTGCGGCCGCATGTTTTGGACACTCGGGTGAAGAGAGGGGCGGAGCTGTCAACTGATCACCACCTGGTGGTGGGTTGGCTCCGATGGTGGGGGAAGATGCCGGTCCGACCTGGCAGACCCAAACGCTCTGTGAGGGTCTGCTGGGAACGTCTGGCAGAATCTCCTGTCAGGAAGAGCTTCAACTCCCACCTCCGGCAGAGCTTTTCCCACGTCCCGGGGGAGGCGGGGGACATTGAGTCTGAGTGGACCATGTTCCGCGCCTCCATTGTTGAGGCGGCCGACCGGAGCTGTGGCCGTAAGGTCGTTGGTGCCTGTCGTGGCGGCAACCCCCGAACCCGCTGGTGGACACCGGCGGTAAGGGATGCCGTCAAGCTGAAGAAGGAGTCCTATCGGGCCGTTTTGGCCTGCGGGACTCCGGAGGCAGCTGACAGGTACCGGATGGCCAAGCGGAACGCGGCTTCGGCGGTTGCTGAGGCAAAAACCCGGGCGTGGGAGGAGTTCGGTGAGGCCATGGAGAATGACTTTCGGACGGCTTCGAGGAAATTCTGGTCCACCATCCGGCGTCTCAGGAGGGGGAAGCAGTGCAACGTCAACACTGTTTACAGTGGGGATGGCGTGCTGCTGACCTCGACTCGGGACGTCGTGAGTCGGTGGGGAGAATACTTCGAATACCTCCTCAATTCCACCTACACGCCTTCCATTGAGGAAGCAGGGCCTAGAGACTCTGAGGCGGATTCTCCAATCTCTGGGGTCGAAGTCACTGAGGTAGTTAAAAAACTCCTCGGTGGCAAGGCCCAGGGGGTGGATGAGATCCGCCCAGAGTTCTTAAAGGCTCTGGATGTTGTGGGGCTGTCATGGCTGACACGCCTCTACAACGTTGCGTGGACATCGGGGACAGTGCCTCTGGATTGGCAGACTGGGGTGGTGGTTCCCCTCTTTAAGAAGGGGGACCGGAGGGTGTGTTCCAATTACAGGGGAATCACACTCCTCAGCCTCCCTGGTAAGGTCTATTCAGGGGTGCTGGAGAGGAGGGTCCGTCGGGAGGTCGAACCTCGGATTCAGGAGGAGCAGTGTGGCTTTCGTCCTGGCCGTGGAACAGTGGACCAGCTCTACACCCTCGGCAGGATCCTCGAGGGTGCATGGGAGTTTGCCCAACCAGTCCACATGTGTTTTGTGGACTTGGAGAAGGCGTTCGACCGTGTCCCTCGGGAGGTTCTGTGGAGGGTGCTTCGGGAGTACGGGGTGCCGAGCCAACTGATAAGGGCGGTTCGGTCCCTGTATCACCAATGCCAGAGTCTGGTCCGCATTTCCGGCAGTAAGTCGGATTCGTTCCCAGTGAGGGTTGGACTCCGCCAAGGCTGCCCTTTGTCACCGATTCTGTTCATAATTTTTATGGACAGAATTTCTAGGCGCAGCCGAGGCGTTGAGGGGGTCCGGTTTGGGGACCTCAGCATCGCGTCTCTGCTTTTTGCAGATGACGTGGTGCTGTTGGCTTCTTCAGGCCGTGATCTCCAGCTCTCGCTGGAACGGTTCGCAGCCGAGTGTGAAGCGGTCGGGATGAGGGTCAGCACCTCCAAATCCGAGTCCATGGTCCTCAATCGGAAAAGGGTGGAATGCCCTCTCCGGATCGGGGATGAGATCCTGCCCCAAGTGGAGGAGTTCAAGTATCTTGGAGTCTTGTTCACGAGTGAGGGGAGGATGGAGCGTGAGATCGACAGGCGGATCGGTGCAGCGTCGGCAGTAATGCGGACCCTGTACCGGTCCGTTGTGGTGAAGAGAGAGCTGAGCCAAAAGGCAAAGCTCTCAATTTACCGGTCGATTTACGCTCCTACCCTCACCTATGGTCACGAGCTATGGGTCGTGACCGAAAGAACGAGATCTCGGATACAAGCGGCCGAAATGAGTTTTCTCCGCAGGATGTCCGGGCTCTCCCTTAGAGATAGGGTGAGAAGCTCGGTCATCCAGGAGAGACTCGGAGTAGAGTCGCTACTCCTCCACGTTGAGAGGAGCCAGATGAGGTGGCTCGGGCATCTTATCAGGATGCCTCCTGGACGCCTCCCTGGGGAGGTGTTCCGGGCATGTCCCACCGGTAGGAGACCCCGGGGACGACCCAGGACGCGCTGGAGAGACTATGTCTCTCAGCTGGCCTGGGAACGCCTTAGGATCCCCCGGGATGAGCTGGATGAAGTGGCTGGGGAGAGGGAAGTCTGGGAGTCCCTCCTGAAGCTGTTGCCCCCGTGACCCGACCCCGGATAAGCGGAAGAAGATGGATGGATGGATGGATGGATGGATGAATTTTTGGTAAGTGGGAAGTTGTGGAAAAGGTAGGCAAAAGATGAACGGTTGAAAGTTGGAATGGGTTGAATCGGTTGAAAAACGTAGAAGTTAGAGTAGAAAAACGAAATTTTGGAGAATTTGGTTGAATTTCAAATTTGAAAATTTGGAATTTTTGGTAGGTGAGAAGTTGTGGAATAGGTAGGCAAAAGATGAACAGTTGAAAGTTGGAATGGGTTGAATCGGTTGAAAAATGTAGAAATTAGAGTAGAAAAACGAAATTTTGGAGAATTTGGTTGAATTTCAAATTTGGAATTTTTGGTAAGTGGGACGTTGTGGAATAAGTAGGCAAAAGTTAAACGGTTGAAAGTTGGAATGGGTTGAATCGTAGAGAAATGTAGAAATGAGAGTAGAAAAACGAAATTTTGGAGAATTTGGTTGAATTTCAAATTTTGATTTTTTGACACGTGGGAAATTGTAGAATAGGTAGGCAAGAGATGAGCAGTTGAAAGTTGGAATGGGTAGAATCGGTTGAAAAATGTAGAAATTAGAATAGAAAAACGAAATTTTGAAAAATTTGGTTGAATTTCAAATTTGGAATCTTTGGTAAATGGGAAGTTTTGGAATAGGTAGGCAAATGATGAAAAGTTGAAAGTTGGAATGAGTTGAATCGGTTGAAAAATGTAGAAATTAGAGTAGAAAAAAGACATTTTGGAGAATTTGTTTGAATTTCAAATTTGAAAATTTGTAATTTTTGGTAGGTGAGAAGTTGTGGAATAGGCAGGCAAAAGATGAACAGTTGAAAGTTGGAATGGGTTAAATCGGTTGGAAAATGTAGAAATTAGAGGTGAAAAATGAAATTTCGTGAAATTTTGTCGAAATTTTAAACGTGAAAACGTGAAATTTTTGAATTTGGCAATTTTGGGAATGTCGAGAATCATTCCGAATGCGGTCTGAATGTGCTGAATGATGTAAATTTAAAAGTGGAATGTCGAATCTGCCATTAAGAATGAATGGAGAAAAATTTGTCGTAAATTCGCGAATTTTGCGAAATCGGAAAATTTTCGGAACGAGAAAAATGGAAGCGCTCATCTCGTGAATATTTGGAATACGTCAAAAGTGGAACGGAGTGAATCGGATTAATTATTTGGAAGAAGAAGCGGGACAAAAAAGTGTGGAGAATAAAATAGAAGAATAATAACTAGAAAATGCAATTTCTGGAGAAATTGCGTGTGAAGGCGAAGACTTTGAATCACTTCTTGGGGAATGATGCCGAATGATGTTGAAATTAGTTGAATTTCTTGATAAATGTGGAAAATAGAAGTGTAATACTAAATTTTTGAGAATTTGGTTGAATTTCAAATTTGAAAGTTTGGAATTTTTGGTAAGTGGGAGGTTGTGGAATAGGTAGGCAAAAGATGAACAGTTGAAAGTTGGAACGGGTTGAAACGGTAAAAAAATGTAGAAGTTAGAGCAAATCTTGAATCCCCATAGAGAATGAATGGGAATTAAAAGAAAAAGCAATTGCGCCAACATTTTTTGAAATTTGGAACAAAAGGGAAAAAACGGCTTCAGGAGGTTCACTTTTGGGGTTAAAATGTTTAAACGGGTTCAATCGGACAAAAAATACTAAAGTTAGCGACTAATATAGCTATTTAGGGCAGTTAATGTTGAAATAAGGTCACTTCCGGGCTGATTTGGGTCACTTCCGGTCTTTTTGGGTCACTTCCGGTTTGATTAGAGGCACTTCCGGTCTAGCTGAGGTCACTTCCGGTTTATTTGAGGTCACTTCCGGTTTAAAAAGGTCACTCCCGGTTTAAAAATGTCACTTCCCGTTTGATTTGGGGTCACTTCCGGTTAACCTAAGGTCACTTCCTGTTTACCTAAGGTCACTTGCGGTTTGATTTGGGGCACTTCCGGTTCATTCTAGGTTCATTGGGAGCACTTCAGGGTCAATCCAAGATGGCCGCCACACTGGAAGTGGGGGTCAAGGGTTGAATTGTGAAAGCATAGTGGAAGTGGGGGTGAAGGGGTGAATATGGTAAGGATGAGGTGACCAAAGTGAATAGAGTTGGAATGGGTTGAATTGGTTGAAAAATGTAGAAATTAGAGTGGAAAAACGAAATTTTGTAGAATTTGGTGTGAATTTCAAAATTGAAAATTTGGAAATTTTGGTAAGTGGGAAGGTGTGGAATAGGTAGGAAGAAGGTGTGGAATAGGTAGGAAAAAGATGAACAGTTGAAAGTTGGAATGGGTCGAATCGGTCAAAAAATGTAGAAATTAGAGGTGAAAAACGGAATTTTGTGAAATTTTGTCGAAATTTTTAACGTGAAAACGTGAAATTTTTGAATTTGGGAATTTTGGGAATGTCGAGAATCATTCCGAATGTGGTTTGAATGTGCTGAATGAGGTGAATTTAAAAGGGGAATGACGTAAAAGTGAAATGTCGAATCTGCCATTGAGAATGAATGGGGAAAAATTTGTCGTAAATTCGCGAATTTTGCGAAATCGGAAAATTTTCGGAACGAGAAAAATGGAAGCGCTCATCTCGTGAATATTTGGAATACGTCAAAAGTGGAACGGAGTGAATCGGATGAACTATGTGGAAGAAGAAGCGGGACAAAAAAGTGTGGAGAATAAAATAGAATAACTAGAAAATGCAATTTCTGGAGAAATTGCGTGTGAAGGCGAAGACTTTGAATCACTTCTTGGGGAATGCTGGCGAATTATGCTGAAACGAGTTGAATTACTTGAGAAATGTAGAAAATAGAGGTGAAAAACTGAATTTTGGAGAATTTGGTGGAATTTCAGAATTTTGGAGAATTTGGTTGAGTTTAAAATCTTAAAATTTGGAATTTATGGCAAGTGGAAATTTGGGGAATAGGTAGGTAAAAGATGAAGAGTTGAAAGTTGGAATGAGTTGAATCGGTTGAACAATGTGAAAATTAGAGTAGAAAAACACATTTTTGGAGAATTTGGTTGAATTTCAAATTTCAAAATTTGGAATTTGTTGTAAGGGGAAGTTGTGGAATAGGTAAGCAAAAGATGAAGAGTTGAAAGTTGGAATGGGTTGAATCGGTAGAGAAATGTAGAAATGAGAGTAGAAAAACGAAATTTTGGAGAATTTGGTTGAATTTCAAATTTGGGATTTTTGGTAAGTGGGAAGTTGTGTAATACGTAGGCAAAAGATGAAGAGTTACAAGTTTGAATGGGTTGAATCGGTTGAAAAATGTACAAATTAGAGTCGAAAAACGAAATTTTGCAGAATTTGGTTGAATTTCAAATTTGGAATTTTTGGTAAGTGTGAAGTTGTGAAATAGGTAAGCAAAAGATTAAAAGTTGAAAGTTGGAATGGATTGAATCGGTTGCACAATGTAAAGATTAGAGTAGAAAAACAAAATGTTTGAGAATTTGGTTGAATTTCAAATTTTTAATTTTTAATTTTTGGTAAGTGGGAAGTTGTGGAATAGGTAGGCAAAAGATGAAGAGTTGAAAGTTGGAATGGGTTGAATCGGTTGAACAATGTAGAAATTACAGTAGAAAAACGAAATTTTGGAGATTTTGGTTGAATTTCAAATTTGGAATTTTTGGTAAATCGGAAGGTGTGGAATAGGTAGGCAAAAGATGAAGAGTTGAAAGTTGGAATGGGTTGAATCGGTTGAACAATGTAGAAATTAGAGTAGAAAAACAAAATGTTGGAGAATTTGGTTGAATTTCAAATATGGAATTTTTGGTAAGTGGGAAGTTGTGGAATAGGTAGGCAAAAGATGAAGAGTTGAAAGTTGGAATGGGTTGAATCGGTTGAACAATGTAGAAATTAGATTAGAAAAACGAAATTTTGGAGAATTTGGTTGAATTTCAAATTTGGAATTTTTGGTAAACGGGAAGTTGTGGAATAGGTAGGCAAAACATGAACAGTTGAAAGTTGGAATGAGTTGAATCGGTTAAAAAATGTAGAAATTAGAGTAGAAAAAACAAAATTTTTGAGAATTTGGTTGAATTCCAAATTTGGAATTTTTGGTAAGTCGGAAGTTGTGGAATAGGTAGGCAAAAGATGAAGAGTTGAAAGTTGGAATGGGTTGAATCAGTTGAACAATGTAGAAATTAGAGTAGAAAAACAAAATGTTGGAGAATTTGGTTGAATTTCAAATATGGAATTTTTGGTAAGTGGGAAGTTGTGGAATAGGTAGGCAAAAGATGAAGAGTTAAAAGTTGGAATGGGTTGAATCGGTTGAACAATGTAGAAATTACATTAGAAAAACGAAATTTTGGAGAATTTGGTTGAATTTCAAATTTGGAATTTTTGGTAAACGGGAAGTTGTGGAATAGGTAGGCAAAACATGAACAGTTGAAAGTTGGAATGAGTTGAATCGGTTAAAAAATGTAGAACTTAGAGTAGAAAAACAAAATGTTGGAGAATTTGGTTGAATTTCAAATATGGAATTTTTGGTAAGTGGGAAGTTGTGGAATAGGTAGGCAAAACATGAACAGTTGAAAGTTGGAATGAGTTGAATCGGTTGAAAAATGTAGAAATTAGAGTAGAAAAACAAAATTTTTGAGAATTTGGTTGAATTCCAAATTTGAAAATTTGGAATTTTTCATAAGTTGGAAGTTGTGGAATAGTTAGAAAAAGATGAACAGTTGAAAGTTGGAATGGGTTGAATCGGTTGAAAAACGTAAAAGTTAGAGTGGAAAAACGAAATTTTGGAGAATTTGGTTGAATTTCAAATTTGGAATTTTTGGTAAGTGGGAAGTTGTGGAATAGGTAGGCAAAAGATGAACAGTTGAAAGTTGGAATGAGTTGAATCGGTTGAACAATGTAGAACAAAGTGGAATGATGTAAATGTGAAATGTCGAATCTGCCATTAAGAATGAATGGGGAAAAATTTGTCGTAAGTTCGCGAATTTTGCGAAATCGGAAAATTTTCGGAACGAGAAAAATGGAAGCGCTCATCTCGTGAATATTTGGAACACGTCAAAAGTGGAACAGAGTGAATCGGATGAACTATGTGGAAGAAGAAGCGGGACAAAAAAGTGTGGAGAATAAAATAGAATAATAATAATAACTAGAAAATGCAATTTCTGGAGAAATTGCGTGTGAAGGCGAAGACTTTGAATCACTTCTTGGGGAATCATGCCGAATGATGTTGAAATTAGTTGAATTTCTTGAGAAATGTGGAAAATAGAAGTGTAATACTAAATTTTGGAGAATTTGGTTGAATCTCAAATTTGAAAGTTTGGGATTTTTGGTAAGTGGGAGGTTGTGGAATAGGTAGGCAAAAGATGAACAGTTGAAAGTTGGAACAGGTTGAAACGGTTAAAAAATGTAGAAGTTAGAGCAAATCTTGAATCCCCATAGAGAATGAATGGGAATTAAAAGAAAAAGCAATTGCGCCAAAATTTTTTGAAATTTGGAACAAAAGGAAGAAAACGGCTTCAGGAGGTTCACTTTTGGGGTTAAAATGTTGAAATGGGTTCAATCGGACAAAAAATGCAAAAGTTAGCGACTAATGTAGCTATTTAGGGCAGTTAATGTTGAAATAGGGTCGCTTCCGGGGTGATTTGGGTCACTTCCGGTCTATTTGGGTCACTTCCGGTTTCATTAGAGGCACTTCCGGTCTAGCAGAGGTCACTTCCGGTTTATTTGGGGTCACTTCCGGTTTAAAAAGGTCACTTCCGGTTTAAAAAGGTCACTTCCGGTTTGATTTGGGGTCACTTCCGGTTTACCTAAGGTCACTTGCGGTTTGATATGGGGCACTTCCGGTACATTCTGGGTTCATTGGGGGCACTTCCGGGTCAATCCAAGATGGCCGCCACACTGGAAGTGTGGGTGAAGGAGGTGAATATGGTAAGCATAAGGTAAACAAAGTGAATAAAGTTGGAATGGGTTGAATCGGTTGAAAAATGTGGAAAAAAGAGTAGAAAAACGAAATTGTAGAGAATTTTTGGTAAGTGGAAAGTTGTGGAATAGGCAGGCAAAGGATGAACAGTTGAATGTTGGAACGGGTTGAATCGGTTAAAAAATGTAGAAGTGAGAGCAAATGTTGAATCCCCATAGAGAATGAATGGGAATTAAAAGAAAAAGCAATTGCGCCAAAATATTTTGAAATTTGGAACAAAACGTAAAAAAACAGCTTCAGGAGGTTCACTTTTGGGGTTAAAATGTTGAAACGGGTTCAATCGGACAAAAAATGCAAAAGTTAGCGCCTAATGTAGCTATTTATGGCAGTTAATGTTGAAATAAGTTCACTTCCGGGTTGATTTGGGTCACTTCCGGTCTATTTGGGTCACTTCCGGTCTGATTAGAGGCACTTCCGGTCCAGCTGAGGTCACTTCCGGTTAATTTGGGGTCACTTCCGGTTTAAAAGGGTCACTTCCGGTTTAAAAAAGGTCACTTCCGGTTTGATTTGGGGTCACTTCCGGTTTACCTGAGGTCACTTCCTGTTTACCTAAGGTCACTTCCGGTTTGATTTGGGCCACTTCCGGTTCATTCTAGGTTCATTGGGAGCACTTCAGGGTCAATCCAAGATGGCCGCCACACTGGAAGTGGGGGTCAAGGGTTGAATTTTGTAAGCATAGTGGAAGTGGGGGTGAAGGGGGTGAATATGGTAAGGATGAGGTGACCAAAGTGAATAAAGTTGGAATGGGTTGAATCGGTTGAAAAATGTAGAAATTAGAGTAGAAAAACCAAATTTTGTAGAATTTGGTTGAATTTCAAAATTGAAAATTTGGAAATTTTGGTAAGTGGGAAGGTGTGGAATAGGTAGGCAAAAGATGAACAGTTGAAAGTTGGAATGGGTTGAATCGGTTGAAAAACGTAGAAGTTAGAGTAGAAAAACGAAATTTTGGAGAATTTGGTTGAATTTCAAATTTGAAATTTTGGAATTTTTGGTAGGTGAGAAGTTGTGGAATAGGCAGGCAAAAGATGAACAGTTGAAAGTTGGAATGGGTTGAATCGGTTGAAAAATGTAGAAGTTAGAGTAGAAAAACGAAATTACGAAGAATTTGGTTGAATTTCAAATTTGAAAATTTGGAATTTTTTTGTAAGTGGGAAGTTGTGGAATAGGTAGGCAAAAGATGAACAGTTGGAAGTTGGAACGGGTTGAATCGGTCGAAAAATGTAGAAATTAGAGGTGAAAAACGAAATTTCGTGAAATTTTGTCGGAATTTTTAACGAGAAAACGTGAAATTTTTGAATTTGGGAATTTTGGGAATGTCGAGAATCATTCCGAATGTGGTTTGAATGTGCTGAATGAGGTGAATGTAAAAGGGGAATGACGTAAATGTGAAATGTCAAATCTGCCATTGAGAATGAATGGGGAAAAATTTGTCGTAAATTCGCGAATTTTGCGAAATCGGAAAATTTTCGGAACGAGAAAAATGGAAGCGCTCATCTCGTGAATATTTGGAATACGTCAAAAGTGGAACGGAGTGAATCGGATGAATTATGTGGAAGAAGAAGCGGGACAAAAAAGTGGCGGGAATAAAATAGAATAATAATAATAACTAGAAAATGCAATTTCTGGAGAAATTGCGTGTGAAGGCGAAGACTTTGAATCACTTCTTTGGGAATGCTGGCGAATTATGCTGAAACGAGTTGAATTACTTGAGAAATGTAGAAAATAGCGGTGAAAAACGGAATTTTGGAGAATTTGGTGGAATTTCAGAATTTTGGAGAATTTGGTTGAGTTTAAAATCTTAAAATGTGGAATTTATGGCAAGTGGAAATTTGGGGAATAGGTAGGAAAAAGATAAAGAGTTGAAAGTTGGAATGGGTTGAATTGGTTGAACAATGTGAAAATTAGAGTAGAAAAACACATTTTTGGAGAATTTGATTGAATTTCAAAATTTGGAATTTTTTGTAAGGGGAAGTTGTGGAATAGGTAAGCAAAAGATGAAGAGTTGAAAGTTGGAATGGGTTGAATCGGTAGAGAAATGTAGAAATGAGAGTACAAAAACGAAATTTTGGAGAATTTGGTTGAATTTCAAATTTGGGATTTTTGGTAAGTGGGAAGTTGTGTAATACGTAGGCAAAAGATGAAGAGTTGAAAGTTGGAATGGGTTGAATCGGTTGAAAAATGTACAAATTAGAGTCGAAAAACGAAATTTTGCAGAATTTGGTTGAATATCAAATTTGGAATTTTTGGTAAGTGGGAAGTTGTGAAATAGGTAAGCAAAAGATGAAAAGTTGAAAGTTGGAATGGAGTGAATCGGTTGCACAATGTAAAGATTAGAGTAGAAAAACAAAATGTTTGAGACTTTGGTTGAATTTCAAATTTTTAATTTTTGATTTTTGGTAAGTGGGAAGTTGTGGAATAGGTAGGCAAAAGATGAAGAGTTGAAAGTTGGAATGGGTTGAATCGGTTGAACAATGTAGAAATTACAGTAGAAAAACGAAATTTTGGAGATTTTGGTTGAATTTCAAATTTGGAATTTTTGGTAAGTCGGAAGTTGTGGAATAGGTAGGCAAAAGATGAAGAGTTGAAAGTTGGAATGGGTTGAATCGGTTGAACAATGTAGAAATTAGAGTAGAAAAACAAAATGTTGGAGAATTTGGTTGAATTTCAAATATGGAATTTTTGGTAAGTGGGAAGTTGTGGAATAGGTTGGCAAAAGATGAAAAGTTGAAAGTTGGAATGGGTTGAATCGGTTGAACAATGTAGAAATTAGATTAGAAAAACGAAATTTTGGAGAATTTGGTTGAATTTCAAATTTGGAATTTTTGGTAAACGGGAAGTTGTGGAATAGGTAGGCAAAACATGAACAGTTGAAAGTTGGAATGAGTTGAATCGGTTAAAAAATGTAGAAATTAGAGTAGAAAAACAAAATTTTTGAGAATTTGGTTGAATTTCAAATTTGGAATTTTTGGTAAGTCGGAAGTTGTGGAATAGGTAGGCAAAAGATGAAGAGTTGAAAGTTGGAATGGGTTGAATCGGTTGAACAATGTAGAAATTAGAGTAGAAAAACGAAATTTAGAAAGATTTGGTTGAATTTCAAATTTGGAATTTTTGGTAAACGGGAAGTTGTGGAATAGGTAGGCAAAACATGAACAGTTGAAAGTTGGAATGAGTTGAATCGGTTGAAAAATGTAGAAATTAGAGTAGAAAAACAAAATTTTTGAGAATTTGGTTGAATTCCAAATTTGAAAATTTGGAATTTTTCATAAGTTGGAAGTTGTGGCATAGTTAGAAAAAGATGAACAGTTGAAAGTTGGAATGGGTTGAATCGGTTGAAAAACGTAAAAGTTAGAGTGGAAAAACGAAATTTTGGAGAATTTGGTTGAATTTCAAATTTGGAATTTTTGGTAAGTGGGAAGTTGTGGAATAGGTAGGCAAAAGATGAACAATTGAAAGTTGGAATGAGTTGAATCGGTTGAACAATGTAGAAAAAAGTGGAATGATGTAAATGTGAAATGTCGAATCTGCCATTAAGAATGAATGGGGAAAAATTTGTCGTAAGTTCGCGAATTTTGCGAAATCGGAAAATTTTCGGAACGAGAAAAATGGAAGCGCTCATCTCGTGAATATTTGGAACACGTCAAAAGTGGAACGGAGTGAATCGGATGAACTATGTGGAAGAAGAAGCGGGACAAAAAAGTGTGGAGAATAAAATAGAATAATAATAATAATAACTAGAATTTGCAATTCCTGAAGAAATTGCGTGTGAAGGTGAAGAGGTTGAATAAATACTTGGGGAATGCTGCAGAATGATGTTGAAAAGAGTTGAATCGGTTGAAAAATGTAGAAATTACAAGGGAAAAGGAAATTTGGAAAAATTGGGTGTGAATTTCAAAACTGAAAATTTGGAATTTTGGGTAAGTGGGAAGTTGTGGAATAGGTAGGAAAATGATGAACAGTTGAAAGGTGGAATGGGTTGAATAAGTTGAATGGGTTGAATAAGTTGAAAAAAGTAGAAATTAGAGTAGAAAACCAAAATTGAACAGTTGAAAGTTGGAACGAGTTGAATCGGTTAAAAAATTTAGAAGTTAGAGCAAATCTTGAATCCTAATAAAGAATGAATGGGAATTAAAAGAAAAAAAAATTGCGCCAAAATCTTTTGAAATTTGGAACAAAAGGAAAAAAACGGCTTCAGGAGGTTCACTTTTGGGGTTAAAATGTAGAAACGGGTTTAATCGGTCAAAATTTGCAAAAGTTAGCGCAAATGTAGGTATTTTGGGCACTTAATGTTGAAATATGGTCACTTCCGGTTTGATTTGGGTCACTTCCGGTCTATTTGAGTCACTTCCGGTTTGAATAGAGGCACTTCCGGTCTAGCTGAGGTCACTTCCGGTTTATTTGTGGTCACTTCCGGTTCAAAAAGGTCACTTCCGGTTTAAAAAGGTCACTTCCGGTTTGATTTGGGGTCACTTCCGGTTTACCTGAGGTCACTTCCGGTTCATTTGGGGTCACTTCCGGTTTGATTTGGGTCACTTCCGGTCTATTTAGGTCACTTCCGGTTTGATTAGAGGCACTTCCGGTCTATTTAGGTCACTTCCGGTTTGATTAGAGGCACTTCCGGTCTAGCTGAGGTCACTTCCGGTTTATTTGGGGTCACTTCCGGTTTAAAAAGGTCACTTCCGGTTTGATTTGGGGTCACTTCCGGTTTGATTTGGGGTCACTTCCGGTTTACCTGAGGTCACTTCCGGTTCATTTGGGGTCAATTCCGGTTTGATTTGGGGCACTTCCAGTTCATTCCGGGTTCATTGGGGCACTTCAGGGTCAATCCAAGATGGCCGCCACTCTGGAAGTGAGGGTCAAGGGTTGAATTGTGGAAGTGGGGGTGAAGGGGGTGAATATGGTAAGCATAAGGTGAACAAAGTGAATAAAGTTGGAATGGGTTGAATCGGTTGAAAAATGTAGAAATTAGAAGGGAAAAACTAAATTTTGGGAAAATTTGGTGTGAATTTCAAAATTGAAAATTTGGAAATTTTGCTAAGTGGGAAGGTGTGGAATAGGTAGGCAAAAGATGAACAGTTGAAAGTTGGAACGAGTTGAATCGGTGGAAAAATGTAGAAACTAGAAGTGAAAAACTAAATTTTGTGAAATTTTGCAAAATTTTGTGCAAATTTTAAAAGTGAAAACGTGAAATTTTTGAATTTGGCAAGTTTGGGAATGTCCCCAATGTGATTTGAATGTGTTGAAATAAGTGAATTTCAAACTGGAACAACAAAAATGTGAAATGCTGAATCTGCCATTAAGAATGAATGGGGAAAAAAATGCCACAAAATCGTGAATTTTGTGAAAACGGAAAATTTTTCGAACAAAAAAAATGTAAGCAGCCGTGTCATGAATATTTGGAATAAGTGAAAAGTGGAACGGAGTGAATCGGTTGAAGTATGTGGAAGGAGTTAAGCGTCAAAAAAGTGAGCGGAATAAGTAGAATAATAATAATAATAAAGGACAGCAATAACAATAGTGTGAAGGTCTTCACCTTCACACTAACTAGAATTTGCAATTCCTGAAGAAATTGCGTGTGAAGGTGAAGAGGTTGAATAAATACTTGGGGAATGTTGCAGAATGATGTTGAAAAGAGTTGAATCGGTTGAAAAATGTAGAAATTACAAGGGAAAAAGGAAATTTGGGAAAATTGGGTGTGAATTTCAAAATTGAAAATTTGGAATTTTGGGTAAGTGGGAAGTTGTGGAATAGGTAGGAAAATGATGAACAGTTGAAAGGTGGAATGGGTTGAATAAGTTGAAAATGTAGAAATTAGAGTAGAAAAACAAAATTGTAGAGAATTTTTGGTAAGTGGGAAGTTGTGGAATAGGAAGGCAAAAGAGGAACAGTTGAAAGTTGGAACGAGTTGAATCGGTTAAAAAATGTAGAAGTTAGAGCAAATCTTGAATCCTAATAGAGAATGAATGGGAATTAAAAGAAAAAAAAATTGCACCAAAAGTTTCTGAAATTTGGAACAAAAGGAAAGAAACGGCTTCAGGAGGTTCACTTTTGGGGTTAAAATGTTGAAATGGGTTTAATCGGGCAAAATTTGCAAAAGTTAGCGCAAATGTAGGTATTTAGGGCACTTAATGTTCATTTCCGGTTTGATTTGGGTCACTTCCGGTTTGATTAGAGGCACTTCCGGTCTAGCTGAGGTCACTTCCGGTTTATTTGTGGTCACTTCCGGTTTAAAAAGGTCACTTCCGGTTTAAAAAGGTCACTTCCGGTTTGATTTGGGGTCACTTCCGGTTTACCTGAGGTCACTTCCGGTTCATTTGGGGTCACTTCCGGTTTGATTTGGGTCACTTCCGGTCTATTTAGGTCACTTCCGGTTTGATTAGAGGCACTTCCGGTCTATTTAGGTCACTTCCGGTTTGATTAGAGGCACTTCCGGTCTAGCTGAGGTCACTTCCGGTTTATTTGGGGTCACTTCCGGTTTAGAAAGGTCACTTCCGGTTTGATTTGGGGTCACTTCCGGTTTGATTTGGGGTCACTTCCGGTTTACCTGAGGTCACTTCCGGTTCATTTGGGGTCAATTCCGGTTTGATTTGGGGCACTTCCAGTTCATTCCGGGTTCATTGGGGCACTTCAGGGTCAATCCAAGATGGCCGCCACTCTGGAAGTGGGGGTCAAGGGTTGAATTGTGGAAGTGGGGGTGAAGGGGGTGAATATGGTAAGCATAAGGTGAACAAAGTGAATAAGGTTGGAATGGGTTGAATCGGTATTTTGAAATTTGGAACAAAACGTAAAAAAACAGCTTCAGGAGGTTCACTTTTGGGGTTAAAATGTTGAAACGGGTTCAATCGGACAAAAAATGCAAAAGTTAGCGCCTAATGTAGCTATTTATGGCAGTTAATGTTATATAAGTTCACTTCCGGGTTGATTTGGGTCACTTCCGGTCTATTTGGGTCACTTCCGGTCTGATTAGAGGCACTTCCGGTCCAGGTGAGGTCACTTCCGGTTTATTTGGGGTCACTTCCGGTTTAAAAAGGTCACTTCCGGTTTAAAAAGGTCACTTCCGGTTTGATTTGGGGTCACTTCCGGTTTACTTGAGGTCACTTCCTGTTTACCTAAGGTCACTTCCGGATTGATTTGGGGCACTTCCGGTCTATTTGGGTCACTTCCGGTTTGACTAGAGGCACTTCCGGTCAAGCTGAGGTCACTTCCGGTTAATTTGGGGTCACTTCCGGTTTAAAAAGGTCACTTCCGGTTTAAAAAGGTCACTTCCGGTTTGATTTGGGGTCACTTCCGGTTTACCTGAGGTCACTTCCTGTTTACCTAAGGTCACTTCCGGTTTGATTTGGGCCACTTCCGGTTCATTCTAGGTTCATTGGGAGCACTTCAGGGTCAATCCAAGATGGCCGCCACACTGGAAGTGGGGGTCAAGGGTTGAATTTTGTAAGCATAGTGGAAGTGGGGGTGAAGGGGGTGAATATGGTAAGGATGAGGTGACCAAAGTGAATAAAGTTGGAATGGGTTGAATCGGTTGAAAAATGTAGAAATTAGAGTAGAAAAACCAAATTTTGTAGAATTTGGTTGAATTTCAAAATTGAAAATTTGGAAATTTTGGTAAGTGGGAAGGTGTGGAATAGGTAGGCAAAAGATGAACAGTTGAAAGTTGGAATGGGTTGAATCGGTTGAAAAACGTAGAAGTTAGAGTAGAAAAACGAAATTTTGGAGAATTTGGTTGAATTTCAAATTTGAAATTTTTGAATTTTTGGTAGGTGAGAAGTTGTGGAATAGGCAGGCAAAAGATGAACAGTTGAAAATTGGAATGGGTTGAATCGGTTGAAAAATGTAGAAACTAGAGGTGAAAAACGAAATTTCGTGAAATTTTGTCGGAATCTTTAACGTGAAAACGTGAAATTTTTGAATTTGGGAATTTTGGGAATGTCGAGAATCATTCCGAATGTGGTTTGAATGTGCTGAATGAGGTGAATTTAAAAGGGGAATGACGTAAATGTGAATTGTCGAATCTGCCATTGAGAATGAATGGGGAAAAATTTGTCGTAAATTCGCGGATTTTGCGAAATCGGAAAATTTTCGGAACGAGAAAAATGGAAGCGCTCATCTCGTGAATATTTGGAATACGTCAAAAGTGGAACGGAGTGAATCGGATGAATTATGTGGAAGAAGAAGCGGGACAAAAAAGTGGCGGGAATAAAATAGAAGAATAATAATAATAATAATAGAGAATGGTGTAGAATAACATATGTGTGAAGGCCATCGCCTTCACACAATAATAATAATAATAATAGAGAATGGTGTAGAATAACATATGTGTGAAGGCCATCGCCTTCACACAACTAGAAAATGCAATTTCTGGAGAAATTGCGTGTGAAGGCGAAGACTTTGAATCACTTCTTGGGGAATGCTGGCGAATTATGCTGAAACGAGTTGAATTACTTGAGAAATGTAGAAAATAGAGGTGAAAAACGGAATTTTGGAGAATTTGGTGGAATTTCAGAATTTTGGAGAATTTGGTTGAGTTTAAAATCTTAAAATGTGGAATTTATGGCAAGTGGAAATTTGGGGAATAGGTAGGAAAAAGATGAAGAGTTGAAAGTTGGAATGGGTTGAATCGGTTGAACAATGTGAAAATTAGAGTAGAAAAACACATTTTTGGAGAATTTGATTGAATTTCAAATTTCAAAATTTGGAATTTTTTGTAAGGGGAAGTTGTGGAATAGGTAAGCAAAAGATGAAGAGTTGAAAGTTGGAATGGGTTGAATCGGTAGAGAAATGTAGAAATGAGAGTAGAAAAATGAAATTTTGGAGAATTTGGTTGAATTTGAAATTTGGGATTTTTGGTAAGTGGGAAGTTGTGTAATACGTAGGCAAAAGCTGAAGAGTTGAAAGTTGGAATGGGTTGAATCGGTTGAAAAATGTACAAATTAGAGTCGAAAAACGAAATTTTGCAGAATTTGGTTGAATTTCAAATTTGGAATTTTTGGTAAGTGGGAAGTTGTGAAATAGGTAAGCAAAAGATGAAAAGTTGAAAGTTGGAATGGATTGAATCGGTTGCACAATGTAAAGATTAGAGTAGAAAAACAAAATGTTTGAGAATTTGGTTGAATTTCAAATTTTTAATTTTTAATTTTTGGTAAGTGGGAAGTTGTGGAATAGGTAGGCAAAAGATGAAGAGTTGAAAGTTGGAATGGGTTGAATTGGTTGAACAATGTAGAAATTACAGTAGAAAAACAAAATGTTGGAGAATTTGGTTGAATTTCAAATATGGAATTTTTGGTAAGTGGGAAGTTGTGGAATAGGTAGGCAAAAGATGAAGAGTTGAAAGTTGGAATGGGTTGAATCGGTTGAACAATGTAGAAATTAGATTAGAAAAACGAAATTTTGGAGATTTTGGTTGAATTTCAAATTTGGAATTTTTGGTAAGTCGGAAGTTGTAGAATAGGTAGGCAAAAGATGAAGAGTTGAAAGTTGGAATGGGTTGAATCGGTCAAACAATGTAGAAATTAGAGTAGAAAAACAAAATGTTGGAGAATTTGGTTGAATTTCAAGTATGGAATTTTTGGTAAGTGGGAAGTTGTGGAATAGGTAGGCAAAAGATGAAGAGTTGAAAGTTGGAATGGGTTGAATCGGTTGAACAATGTAGAAATTAGATTAGAAAAACGAAATTTTGGAGAATTTGGTTGAATTTCAAATTTGGAATTTTTGGTAAACGGGAAGTTGTGGAATAGGTAGGCAAAACATGAACAGTTGAAAGTTGGAATGAGTTGAATCGGTTAAAAAATGTAGAAATTAGAGTAGAAAAACACAATTTTTGAGAATTTGGTTGAATTCCAAATTTGGAATTGTTGGTAAGTGGGAAGTTGTGAAATAGGTAAGCAAAAGTTGAAAAGTTGAAAGTTGGAATGGATTGAATCGGTTTCACAATGTAAAGATTAGAGAAAAAAAACAAAATGTTTGAGAATTTGGTTGAATTTCAAATTTTGAATTTTTGGTAAGTGGGAAGTTGTGAAATAGGTAAGCAAAAGTTGAAAAGTTGAAAGTTGGAATGGATTGAATCGGTTTCACAATGTAAAGATTAGAGAAGAAAAACAAAATGTTTGAGAATTTGGTTGAATTTCAAATTTTGAATTTTTGGTAAGTGGGAAGTTGTGGAATAGGTAGGCAAAAGATGAAGAGTTGAAAGTTGGAACGGGTTGAATCGGTTGAACAATGTAGAAATTAGAGTAGAAAAACAAAATGTTGGAGAATTTGGTTGAATTTCAAATATGGAATTTTTGGTAAGTGGGAAGTTGTGGAATAGATAGGCAAAAGATGAACAGTTGAAAGTTGGAATGAGTTGAATCGGTTGAACAATCTAGAAATTAGAGTAGAAAAACGAAATTTAGAAAGATTTGGTTGAATTTCAAATTTGGAATTTTTGGTAAACGGGAAGTTGTGGAATAGGTAGGCAAAACATGAACAGTTGAAAGTTGGAATGAGTTGAATCGGTTGAAAAATGTAGAAATTAGAGTAGAAAAACAAAATTTTTGAGAATTTGGTTGAATTCCAAATTTGAAAGTTTTGAATTTTTCATAAGTTGGAAGTTGTGGAATAGTTAGAAAAAGTTGAACAGTTGAAAGTTGGAATGGGTTGAATCGGTTGAAAAACGTAAAAGTTAGAGTGGAAAAACGAAATTTTGGAGAATTTGGTTGAATTTCAAATTTGGAATTTTTGGTAAGTGGGAAGTTGTGGAATAGGTAGGAAAAAGATGAACAGTTGAAAGTTGGAATGAGTTGAATCGGTTAAACAATGTAGAAAAAAGTGGAATGATGTAAATGTGAAATGTCGAATCTGCCATTAAGAATGAATGGGGAAAAATTTGTCGTAAGTTCGCGAATTTTGCGAAATCGGAAAATTTTCGGAACGAGAAAAATGGAAGCGCTCATCTCGTGAATATTTGGAATACGTCAAAAGTGGAACGGAGTGAATCGGATGAATTATGTGGAAGAAGAAGCGGGACAAAAAAGTGGCGGGAATAAAATAGAATAATAATAATAACTAGAAAATGCAATTTCTGGAGAAATTGCGTGTGAAGGCGAAGACTTTGAAACACTTCTTGGCGAATGCTGGCGAATTATGCTGAAACGAGTTGAATTACTTGAGAAATGTAGAAAATAGAGGTGAAAAACGGAATTTTGGAGAATTTGGTGGAATTTCAGAATTTTGGAGAATTTGGTTGAGTTTAAAATCTTAAAATGTGGAATTTATGGCAAGTGGATATTTGGGGAATAGGTAGGAAAAAGATGAAGAGTTGAAAGTTGGAATGAGTTGAATCGGTTGAACAATGTGAAAATTAGAGTAAAAAAACACATTTTTGGAGAATTTGGTTGAATTTCAAATTTCAAAATTTGGAATTTTTTGTAAGGGGAAGTTGTGGAATAGGTAAGCAAAAGATGAAGAGTTGAAAGTTGGAATGGGTTGAATCGGTAGAGAAATGTAGAAATGAGAGTAGAAAAACGAAATTTTGGAGAATTTGGTTGAATTTCAAATTTGGGATTTTTGGTAAGTGGGAAGTTGTGAAATAGGTAAGCAAAAGATGAAAAGTTGGAATGGATTGAATCGGTTGCACAATGTAAAGATTAGAGTAGAAAAACAAAATGTTTGAGAATTTGGTTGAATTTCAAATTTTTAATTTTTAATTTTTGGTAAGTGGGAAATTGTGGAATAGGTAGGCAAAAGATGAAGAGTTGAAAGTTGGAATGGGTTGAATCGGTTGAACAATGTAGAAATTACAGTAGAAAACGAAATTTTGGAGATTTTGGTTGAATTTCAAATTTTGAATTTTTGGTAAGTCGGAAGTTGTGGAATAGGTAGGCCAAAGATGAAGAGTTGAAAGTTGGAATGGGTTGAATCGGTTGAACAATGTAGAAATTAGAGTAGAAAAACAAAATGTTGGAGAATTTGGTTGAATTTCAAATATGGAATTTTTGGTAAGTGGGAAGTTGTGGAATAGGTAAGCAAAAGATGAAGAGTTGAAAGTTGGAATGGGTTGAATCGGTTGAACAATGTAGAAATTAGATTAGAAAAACGAAATTTTGGAGAATTTGGTTGAATTTCAAATTTGGAATTTTTGGTAAACGGGAAGTTGTGGAATAGGTAGGCAAAACATGAACAGTTGAAAGTTGGAATGAGTTGAATCGGTTAAAAAATGTAGAAATTAGAGTAGAAAAACAAAATTTTTGAGAATTTGGTTGAATTCCAAATTTGGAATTTTTGGTAAGTCTGAAGTTGTGGAATAGGTAGGCAAAAGATGAAGAGTTGAAAGTTGGAATGGGTTGAATCGGTTGAACAATGTAGAAATTAGAGTAGAAAAACAAAATGTTGGAGAATTTGGTTGAATTTCAAATATGGAATTTTTGGTAAGTGGGAAGTTGTGGAATAGGTAGGCAAAAGATGGAGAGTTGAAAGTTGGAATGGGTTGAATCGGTTGAACAATGTAGAAATTAGATTAGAAAAACGAAATTTTGGAGAATTTGGTTGAATTTCAAATTTGGAATTTTTGGTAAACGGGAAGTTGTGGAATAGGTAGGCAAAAGATGAAGAGTTGAAAGTTGGAATGGGTTGAATCGGTTGAACAATGTAGAAATTAGATTAGAAAAACGAAATTTTGGAGAACTTGGTTGAATTTCAAATTTGGAATTTTTGGTAAACGTGAAGTTGTGGAATAGGTAGGCAAAACATGAACAGTTGAAAGTTGGAATGAGTTGAATCGGTTAAAAAATGTAGAAATTAGAGAAGAAAAACAAAATGTTGGAGAATTTGGTTGAATTTCAAATATGGAATTTTTGGTAAGTGGGAAGTTGTGGAATAGGTAGGCAAAACATGAACAGTTGAAAGTTGGAATGAGTTGAATCGGTTAAAAAATGTAGAAATTAGAGTAGAAAAACAAATTTTTTGAGAATTTGGTTGAATTCCAAATTTGAAAATTTGGAATTTTTCATAAGTTGGAAGTTGTGGAATAGTTAGAAAAAGATGAACAGTTGAAAGTTGGAATGGGTTGAATCGGTTGAAAAACGTAAAAGTTAGAGTGGAAAAACGAAATTTTGGAGAATTTGGTTGAATTTCGAATTTGGAATTTTTGGTAAGTGGGAAGTTGTGGAATAGGTAGGCAAAAGATGAACAGTTGAAAGTTGGAATGAGTTGAATCGGTTGAACAATGTAGAAAAAAGTGGAATGATGTAAATGTGAAATGTCGAATCTGCCATTAAGAATGAATGGGGAAAAATTTGTCGTAAGTTCGCGAATTTTGCGAAATCGGAAAATTTTCGGAACGAGAAAAATGGAAGCGCTCATCTCGTGAATATTTGGAACACGTCAAAAGTGGAACGGAGTGAATCGGATGAACTATGTGGAAGAAGAAGCGGGACAAAAAAGTGTGGAGAATAAAATAGAAGAATAATAATAATAACTAGAAAATGCAATTTCTGGAGAAATTGCGTGTGAAGGCGAAGACTTTGAATCACTTCTTGGGGAATGATGCCGAATGATGTTGAAATGAGTTGAATTTCTTGAGAAATGTGGAAAATAGAAGTGTAATACTAAATTTTGGAGAATTTGGTTGAATTTCAAATTTGAAGTTTGGAATTTGTGGTAAGTGGGAGGTTGTGGAATAGGTAGGCAAAATGAACAGTTGAATGTTGGAACGGGTTGAATCGGTTAAAAAATGTAGACGTGAGAGCAAATGTTGAATCTCCATAGAGAATGAATGGGAATTAAAAGAAAAAGCAATTGCGCCAAAATATTTTGAAATTTGGAACAAAACGAAAATAAATAGCTTCAGGAGGTTCACTTTTGGAGTTAAAATGTTGAAATGGGTTCAATCGGACAAAAAATGCAAAAGTTAGCGACTAATGTAGCTATTTAGGGCAGTTAATGTTGAAATAAGGTCACTTCCGGGGTGATTTGGGTCACTTCCGGTCTATTTGAGTCACTTCCGGTTTGAATAGAGGCACTTCCGGTCTAGCTGAGGTCACTTCCGGTTTATTTGGGGTCACTTCCGGTTTAAAAAGGTCACTTCCGGTTTAAAGAGGTCACTTCCGGTTTGATTTGAGGTCACTTCCGGTTTACCTAAGGTCACTTCCTGTTTACCTAAGGTCACTTCCGGTTCGATTTGGGGCACTTCCGGTTCATTCTAGGGTCATTGGGAGCACTTCAGGGTCAATCCAAGATGGCCGCCACACTGGAAGTGGGGGTCAAGGGTTGAATTGTGTAAGCATAGTGGAAGTGGGGGTGAAGGGGGTGAATATGGTAAGGATGAGGTGACCAAAGTGAATAAAGTTCGAATGGGTTGAATCGGTTGAAAAATGTAGAAATTAGAGTAGAAAAACCAAATTTTGTAGAATTTGGTTGAATTTCAAAATTGAAAATTTGGAAATTTTGGTAAGTGGGAAGGTGTGGAATAGGTAGGCAAAAGATGAACAGTTGAAAGTTGGAATGGGTTGAATCGGTTGAAAAACGTAGAAGTTAGAGTAGAAAAACGAAATTTTGGAGAATTTGGTTGAATTTCAAATTTGAAATTTTGGAATTTTTGGTAGGTGAGAAGTTGTGGAATAGGCAGGCAAAAGATGAACAGTTGAAAATTGGAATGGGTTGAATCGGTTGAAAAATGTAGAAACTAGAGGTGAAAAACGAAATTTCGTGAAATTTTGTCGGAATTTTTAACGTGAAAATGTGAAATTTTTGAATTTGGAAATTTTGGGAATGTCGAGAATCATTCCGAATGTGGTTTGAATGTGCTGAATGAGGTGAATTTAAAAGGGGAATGACGTAAATGTGAAATGTAGAATCTGCCATTGAGAATGAATGGGGAAAAATTTGTCGTAAATTCGCGAATTTTGCGAAATCGGAAAATTTTCGGAACGAGAAAAATGGAAGCGCTCATCTCGTGAATATTTGGAATACGTCAAAAGTGGAACGGAGTGAATCGGATGAATTATGTGGAAGAAGAAGCGGGACAAAAAAGTGGCGGGAATAAAATAGAAGAATAATAATAACTAGAAAATGCAATTTCTGGAGAAATTGCGTGTGAAGGCGAAGACTTTGAATCACTTCTTGGCGAATGCTGGCGAATTATGCTGAAACGAGTTGAATTACTTGAGAAATGTAGAAAATAGAGGTGAAAAACGGAATTTTGGAGAATTTGGTGGAATTTCAGAATTTTGGAGAATTTGGTTGAGTTTAAAATCTTAAAATGTGGAATTTATGGCAAGTGGAAATTTGGGGAATAGGTAGGAAAAAGATGAAGAGTTGAAAGTTGGAATGAGTTGAATCGGTTGAACAATGTGAAAATTAGAGTAGAAAAACACATTTTTGGAGAATTTGGTTGAATTTCAAATTTCAAAATTTGGAATTTTTTGTAAGGGGAAGTTGTGGAATAGGTAAGCAAAAGATGAAGAGTTGAAAGTTGGAATGGGTTGAATCGGTAGAGAAATGTAGAAATGAGAGTAGAAAAACGAAATTTTGGAGAATTTGGTTGAATTTCAAATTTGGGATTTTTGGTAAGTGGGAAGTTGTGTAATACGTAGGCAAAAGATGAAGAGTTGAAAGTTGGAATGGGTTGAATCGGTTGAAAAATGTACAAATTAGAGTCGAAAAACGAAATTTTGCAGAATTTGGTTGAATTTCAAATTTGGAATTTTTGGTAAGTGGGAAGTTGTGAAATAGGTAAGCAAAAGATGAAAAGTTGAAAGTTGGAATGGATTGAATCGGTTGCACAATGTAAAGATTAGAGTAGAAAAACAAAATGTTTGAGAATTTGGTTGAATTTCAAATTTTTAATTTTTGGGAAGTGGGAAATTGTGGAATAGGTAGGCAAAAGATGAAGAGTTGAAAGTTGGAATGGGTTGAATCGGTTGAACAATGTAGAAATTACAGTAGAAAAACGAAATTTTGGAGATTTTGGTTGAATTTCAAATTTGGAATTTTTGGTAAGTCGGAAGTTGTGGAATAGGTAGGCCAAAGATGAAGAGTTGAAAGTTGGAATGGGTTGAATCGGTTGAACAATGTAGAACTTAGAGTAGAAAAACAAAATGTTGGAGAATTTGGTTGAATTTCAAATATGGAATTTTTGGTAAGTGGGAAGTTGTGGAATAGGTAGGCAAAAGATGAAGAGTTGAAAGTTGGAATGGGTTGAATCGGTTGAACAATGTAGAAATTAGATTAGAAAAACGAAATTTTGGAGAATTTGGTTGAATTTCAAATTTGGAATTTTTGGTAAACGGGAAGTTGTGGAATAGGTAGGCAAAACATGAACAGTTGAAAGTTGGAATGAGTTGAATCGGTTAAAAAATGTAGAAATTAGAGTAGAAAAACAAAATTTTTGAGAATTTGGTTGAATTCCAAATTTGGAATTTTTGGTAAGTCGGAAGTTGTGGAATAGGTAGGCAAAAGTTGAAGAGTTGAAAGTTGGAATGGGTTGAATTGGTTGAACAATGTAGAAATTAGAGTAGAAAAACAAAATGTTGGAGAATTTGGTTGAATTTCAAATATGGAATTTTTGGTAAGTGGGAAGTTGTGGAATAGGTAGGCAAAAGATGAAGAGTTGAAAGTTGGAATGGGTTGAATCGGTTGAACAATGTAGAAATTAGATTAGAAAAACGAAATTTTGGAGAATTTGGTTGAATTTCAAATTTGGAATTTTTGGTAAACGGGAAGTTGTGGAATAGGTAGGCAAAACATGAACAGTTGAAAGTTGGAATGAGTTGAATCGGTTAAAAAATGTAGAAATTAGAGTAGAAAAACAAAATCTTGGAGAATTTGGTTGAATTTCAAATATGGAATTTTTGGTAAGTGGGAAGTTGTGGAATAGGTAGGCAAAACATGAACATTTGAAAGTTGGAATGAGTTGAATCGGTTGAAAAATGTAGAAATTAGAGGTGAAAAACAAAATTTTTGAGAATTTGGTTGAATTCCAAATTTGAAAATTTGGAATTTTTCATAAGTTGGAAGTTGTGGAATAGTTAGAAAAAGATGAACAGTTGAAAGTTGGAATGGGTTGAATCGGTTGAAAAACGTAAAAGTTAGAGTGGAAAAACGAAATTTTGGAGAATTTGGTTGAATTTCAAATTTGGAATTTTTGGTAAGTGGGAAGTTGTGGAATAGGTAGGCAAAAGATGAACAGTTGAAAGTTGGAATGAGTTGAATCGGTTGAACAATGTAGAAAAAAGTGGAATGATGTAAATGTGAAATGTCGAATCTGCCATTAAGAATGAATGGGGAAAAATTTGTCGTAAGTTCGCGAATTTTGCGAAATCGGAAAATTTTCGGAACGAGAAAAATGGAAGCGCTCATCTCGTGAATATTTGGAACGCGTGAAAAGTGGAACGGAGTGAATCGGATGAACTATGTGGAAGAAGAAGCGGGACAAAAAAGTGGCGGGAATAAAATAGAAGAATAATAATAATAATAATAATAATAATAATAGAGAATGGTGTAGAATAACATATGTGTGAAGGCCATCGCCTTCACACAATAATAATAATAATAGAGAATGGTGTAGAATAACATATGTGTGAAGGCCATCGCCTTCACACAATAATAATAATAATAATAGAGAATGGTGTAGAATAACATATGTGTGAAGGCCATCGCCTTCACACAATAATAATAATAATAATAATAATAATAATAATAATAGAGAATGGTGTAGAATAACATATGTGTGAAGGCCATCGCCTTCACACAACTAGAAATTGCAATTCCTGAAGAAATTGCGTGTGAAGGTGAAGAGGTTGAATAAATACTTGGGGAATGCTGCAGAATGATGTTGAAAAGAGTTGAATCGGTTGACAAATGTAGAAATTACAAGGAAAAAAGGAAATTTGGGAAAATTGTGTGTGAATTTCAAAATTGAAAATTTGGAATTTTGGGTAAGTGTGGAGTTGTGGAATAGGTAGGAAAATGATGAACAGTTGAAAGGTGGAATGGCTTAAATAAGTTGAAAAATGTAGAAATTAGAGTAGAAAAACAAAATTGCAGAGAAATTTTGGTAAGTGGGAAGTTGTGGAATAGGAAGGCAAAAGAGGAACAGTTGAAAGTTGGAACGAGTTGAATCGGTTAAAAAATGTAGAAGTTAGAGCAAATCTTGAATCCTAATAGAGAATGAATGGGAATTAAAAGAAAAAAAATTGCACCAAAATTTTTTGAAATTTGGGACAAAAGGTAAAAAAGGCTTCAGGAGGTTCACTTTTGGGGTTAAAATGTTGAAACGGGTTTAATCGGGCAAAATTTGCGAAAGTTAGTGCAAATGTATGTATTTAGGGCACTTAATGTAGAAATATGGTCACTTCCGTTTTGATTTGGGTCACTTCCGGTCTATTTGGGTCACTTCCGGTTTGATAAGAGGCACTTCCTGTCTAGCTGAGGTCACTTCCGGTTTAAAAAGGTCACTTCCGGTTTAAAAAGGTCACTTCCGGTTTGATTTGGGGTCACTTCCGGTTTGATTTGGGGTCACTTCCGGTTTACCTAAGGTCACTTCTGGTTTACCTAAGGTCACTTCCGGTTTGATTTGAGATACTTCTGGTTCATTCTGGGTTCATTGGGGGCACTTCAAGGTCAATCCAAGATGGTCGCCACACTGGAAGTGGGGGTCAAGGGGGTGAATATGGTAAGCATAAGGTGAACAAAGTGAATAAAGTTGGAATGGGTTGAATCGGTTCAAAAATGTAGAAATTACAGTAGAAAAACAAAATTGCAGAGAATTTTTGGTAAGTGGGAAGTTGTGGAATAGGAAGGCAAAAGATGAACAGTTGAAAGTTGGAACGAGTTGAATCGGTTAAAAAATGTAGAAGTTTGAGCGAATCTTGAATCCTAATAGAGAATGAATGGGAATTAAAAGAAAAAAAATTGCGCCAAAATTTTTGGAAATGTGGAACAAAAGGAAAAAACGGCTTCAGGAGGTTCACTTTTGGGGTTAAAATGTTGAAACGGGTTTAATCGGCCAAACTTTGTAAAAGTTAGCCCAAATGTAGGTATTTAAGGCACCTAATGTTGAAATATGGTCACTTCCGGTTAGATTTGGGTCACTTCCGGTCTATTTGGGTCACTTCCGGTTTGATTAGAGGCACTTCCGGTCTACCTGAGATCACTTCCGGTTTATTTTGGGTCACTTCCGGTTTAAAAAGGTCACTTCCGGTTTGATTTGGGGTCACTTCCGGTTTGATTTGGGGTCACTTCCGGTTTACCTTAGGTCACTTCCGGTTCATTTTGGGTCAATTCCGGTTTGATTTGGGGCACTTCCGGTTCATTCCGAGTTCATTGGGGCACTTCAGGGTCAATCCAAGATGGCCGCCACTCTGGAAGTGGGGGTCAAGGGTTGAATTGTGGAAGTGGGGGTGAAGGGCGTGAATATGGTAAGCATAAGGTGAACAAAGTGAATAAAGTTGGAATGGGTTGAATCGGTTGAAAAATGTAGAAATTAGAAGGGAAAAACTAAATTTTTGGAAAATTTGGTGTGAATTTCAAAATTGAAAATTTGGAAATTTTGGTAAGTGGGAAGGTGTGGAATAGGTAGGCAAAAGATGAACAGTTGAAAGTTGGAACGAGTTGAATCGGTGGAAAAATGTAGAAATTAGAAGTGAAAAACTAAATTTTGTGAAATTTTGCAAAATTTTGTGCAAATTTTAAAAGTGAAAACGTGAAATTTTTGAATTTGGCAAGTTTGGGAATGTCCCCAATGTGATTTGAATGTGTTGAATTAAGTGAATTTCAAACTGGAGCAACGTAAATGTGAAATGTTGAATCTGCCATTAAGAATGAATGGGGAAGAATTTGCCGGAATTTTGTGAATTTTGCGAAAACGGAAAATTTTTTGAACGAAAAAAATGTAAGCACCCGTGTCATGAATATTTGGAATCAGTGAAAAGTGGAATGGAGTGAATCGGTTAAAGTATGTGAAAGTAGTTAACGGACAAAAAAGTGAGCGGAATAAGTAGAATAATAATAATAACTAGAATTTGCAATTCCTGAAGAAATTGCGTGTGAAGGTGAAGAGGCTGAATAAATACTTGGGGAATGCTGCAGAATGATGTTGAAAAGAGTTGAATCGGTTGAAAAATGTAGAAATTACAAGGTAAAAAGGAAATTTGGGAAAATTGGGTGTGAATTTCAAAAATGAAAATTTGGAATTTTGGGTAAGTGGGAAGTTGTGGAATAGGTAGGAAAATGGTGAACATTTGAAAGGTGGAATGGCTTGAATAAGTTGAAAAATGTAGAAATTAGAGTAGAAAAACAAAATTGTAGAGAATTTTTGGTAAGTGGGAAGTTGTGGAATAGGAAGGCAAAAGATGAACAGTTGAAAGTTGGAACGAATTGAATGGGTTAAAAAATGTAGAAGTTAGAGCAAATCTTGAATCCTAATAGAGAATGAATGGGAATTAAAAGAAAAAAAAATTGCACCAAAATTTTTTGAAATTTTGAAGAAAAGGAAAAAAAACGGCTTCAGGAGGTTCACTTTTGGGGTTAAAATGTTGAGACGGGTTTAATCGGGCAAAATTTGCAAAAGTTAGTGCAAATGTATGTGTTTAGGGCACTTAATGTTGAAATATGGTCACTTCCGGTTTGATTTGGGTCACTTCCGGTCTATTTGGGTCACTTCCGGTTTAATAGGAGGCACTTCCGGTCTGGCTGAGGTCACTTCCGGTTTATTTGGGGTCACTTCCGGTTTGATTTGGGGTCACTTCCGGTTTGATTTTGGGTCACTTCCGGTTTACCTAAGGTCACTTCCGGTTTGATTTGAGATACTTCTGGTTCATTCTGGGTTCATTGGGGGCACTTCAAGGTCAATCCAAGATGGCCACCACACTGGAAGTGGGGGTCAAGGGGGTGAATATGGTAAGCATAAGGTGAACAAAGTGAATAAAGTTGGAATGGGTTGAATCGGTTCAAAAATGTAGAAATTACAGTAGAAAAACAAAATTGCAGAGAATTTTTGGTAAGTGGGAAGTTGTGGAATAGGAAGGCAAAAGATGAACAGCTGAAAGTTGGAACGAGTTGAATTGGTTAAAAAATGTAGAAGTTTGAGCAAATCTTGAATCCTAATAGAGAATGAATGGGAATTAAAAGAAAAAAAATTGCGCCAAAATTTTTGAAAATTTGGAACAAAAGGAAAAAAACGGCTTCAGGAGGTTCACTTTTGGGGTTAAAATGTTGAAACGGGTTTAATCGGCCAAACTTTGTAAAAGTTAGCCCAAATGTAGGTATTTAAGGCCCCTAATGTTGAAATATGGTCTCTTCCGGTTAGATTTGGGTCACTTCCGGTCTATTTGGGTCACTTCCGGTTTGATTAGAGGCACTTCCGGTCTACCTGAGGTCACTTCCGGTTTATTTGGGGTCACTTCCGGTTTAAAAAGGTCACTTCCGGTTTGATTTGGGGTCACTTCCGGTTTGATTTGGGGTCACTTCCGGTTTACCTGAGGTCACTTCCGGTTCATTTTGGGTCAATTCCGGTTTGATTTGGGGCACTTCCGGTTCATTCCGAGTTCATTGGGGCACTTCAGGGTCAATCCAAGATGGCCGCCACTCTGGAAGTGGGGGTCAAGGGTTGAATTGTGGAAGTGGGGGTGAAGGGGGTGAATATGGTAAGCATAAGGTGAACAAAGTGAATAAAGTTGGAATGGGTTGAATCGGTTGAAAAATGTAGAAATTAGAAGGGAAAAACTAAATTTTTGGAAAATTTGGTGTGAATTTCAAAATTGAAAATTTGGAAATTTTGGTAAGTGGGAAGGTGTGGAATAGGTAGGCAAAAGATGAACAGTTGAAAGTTGGAACGAGTTGAATCGGTGGAAAAATGTAGAAATTAGAAGTGAAAAACTAAATTTTGTGAAATTTTGCAAAATTTTGTGCAAATTTTAAAAGTGAAAACGTGAAATTTTCGAATTTGGCAAGTTTGGGAATGTCCCCAATGTGATTTGAATGTGTTGAATTAAGTGAATTTCAAACTGGAGCAACGTAAATGTGAAATGTTGAATCTGCCATTAAGAATGAATGGGGAAGAATTTGCCGGAATTTTGTGAATTTTGCGAAAACGGAAAATTTTTTGAACGAAAAAAATGTAAGCACCCGTGTCATGAATATTTGGAATCAGTGAAAAGTGGAATGGAGTGAATCGGTTGAAGTATGTGGAAGTAGTTAACGGACAAAAAAGTGAGCGGAATAAGTAGAATAATAATAATAACTAGAATTTGCAATTCCTGAAGAAATTGCGTGTGAAGGTGAAGAGGTTGAATAAATACTTGGGGAATGCTGCAGAATGATGTTGAAAAGAGTTGAATCGGTTGAAAAATGTAGAAATTACAAGGGAAAAGGAAATTTGGGAAAATTGGGTGTGAATTTCAAAACTGAAATTTTGGAATTTTGGGTAAGTGGGAAGTTGTGGAATAGGTAGGAAAATGATGAACAGTTGAAAGGTGGAATGGGTTGAATAAGTTGAATGGGTTGAATAAGTTGAAAAAAGTAGAAATTAGAGTAGAAAACCAAAATTGAACAGTTGAAAGTTGGAACGAGTTGAATCGGTTAAAAAATGTAGAAGTTAGAGCAAATCTTGAATCCTAATAAAGAATGAATGGGAATTAAAAGAAAAAAAAATTGCGCCAAAATCTTTTGAAATTTGGAACAAAAGGAAAAAAAACGGCTTCAGGAGGTTCACTTTTGGGGTTAAAATGTAGAAACGGGTTTAATCGGTCAAAATTTGCAAAGGTTAGCGCAAATGTAGGTATTTTGGGCACTTAATGTTGAAATATGGTCACTTCCGGTTTGATTTGGGTCACTTCCGGTCTATTTGGGTCACTTCCGGTTTGACTAGAGGCACTTCCGGTCCAGCTGAGGTCACTTCCGGTTTATTAGGGGTCACTTCCGGTTTAAAAAGGTCACTTCCGGTTTGATTTGGGGTCACTTCCGGTTTGATTTGGGGTCACTTCCGGTTTACCTGAGGTCACTTCCGGTTCATTTGGGGTCAATTCCGGTTTGATTTGGGGCACTTCCAGTTCATTCCGGGTTCATTGGGGCACTTAAGGGTCAATCCAAGATGGCCGCCACTCTGGAAGTGGGGGTCAAGGGTTGAATTGTGGAAGTGGGGGTGAAGGGGGTGAATATGGTAAGCATAAGGTGAACAAAGTGAATAAAGTTGGAATGGGTTGAATCGGTTGAAAAATGTAGAAATTAGAAGGGAAAAACTAAATTTTGGGAAAATTTGGTGTGAATTTCAAAATTGAAAATTTGGAAATTTTGCTAAGTGGGAAGGTGTGGAATAGGTAGGCAAAAGATGAACAGTTGAAAGTTGGAACGAGTTGAATCGGTGGAAAAATGTAGAAACTAGAAGTGAAAAACAAAATTTTGTGAAATTTTGCAAAATTTTGTGCAAATTTTAAAAGTGAAAACGTGAAATTTTTGAATTTGGCAAGTTTGGGAATGTCCCCAATGTGATTTGAATGTGTTGAAATAAGTGAATTTCAAACTGGAACAACAAAAATGTGAAATGTTGAATCTGCCATTAAGAATGAATGGGGAAAAAAATGCCACAAAATCGTGAATTTTGTGAAAACGGAAAATTTTTCGAACAAAAAAAATGTAAGCAGCCGTGTCATGACTATTTGGAATAAGTGAAAAGTGGAACGGAGTGAATCGGTTGAAGTATGTGGAAGGAGTTAAGCGTCAAAAAAGTGAGCGGAATAAGTAGAATAATAATAATAATAACTAGAATTTGCAATTCCTGAAGAAATTGCGTGTGAAGGTGAAGAGGTTGAATAAATACTTGGGGAATGTTGCAGAATGATGTTGAAAAGAGTTGAATCGGTTGAAAAATGTATAAATTACAAGGGAAAAAGGAAATTTGGGAAAATTGGGTGTGAATTTCAAAATTGAAAATTTGGAATTTTGGGTAAGTGGGAAGTTGTGGAATAGGTAGGAAAATGATGAACAGTTGAAAGGTGGAATGGGTTGAATAAGTTGAATGGGTTGAATAAGTTGAAAAAAGTAGAAATTAGAGTAGAAAACCAAAATTGAACAGTTGAAAGTTGGAACGAGTTGAATCGGTTAAAAAATGTAGAAGTTAGAGCAAATCTTGAATCCTAATAAAGAATGAATGGGAATTAAAAGAAAAAAAAAATGCACCAAAAGTTTCTGAAATTTGGAACAAAAGGAAAGAAACGGCTTCAGGAGGTTCACTTTTGGGGTTAAAATGTTGAAATGGGTTTAATCGGGCAAAATTTGCAAAAGTTAGCGCAAATGCAGGTATTTAGGGCACTTAATGTTGAAATATGGTCATTTCCGGTTTGATTTGGGTCACTTCCGGTTTGATTAGAGGCACTTCCGGTCTAGCTGAGGTCACTTCCGGTTTATTTGGGGTCACTTCCGGTTGAAAAAGGTCACTTCCGGTTGAAAAAGGTCACTTCCGGTTTGATTTGGGGTCACTTCCGGTTTGATTTGGGGTCACTTCCGGTTTACCTGAGGTCACTTCCGGTTCATTTGGGGTCAATCCCGGTTTGATTTGGGGCACTTCCAGTTCATTCCGCGTACATTGGGGCACTTCAGGGTCAATCCAAGATAGCCGCCACTCTGGAAGTGGGGGTCAAGGGTTGAATTGTGGAAGTGGGGGTGAAGGGGGTGAATATGGTAAGCATAAGGTGAACAAAGTGAATAAAGTTGGAATGGGTTGAATCGGTTGAAAAATGTAGAAATTAGAAGGGAAAAACTAAATTTTGGGAAAATTTGGTGTGAATTTCAAAATTGAAAATTTGGAAATTTTGCTAAGTGGGAAGGTGTGGAATAGGTAGGCAAAAGATGAACAGTTGAAAGTTGGAACGAGTTGAATCGGTGGAAAAATGTAGAAACTAGAAGTGAAAAACTAAATTTTGTGAAATTTTGTGCAAATTTTAAAAGTGAAAACGTGAAATTTTTGAATTTGGCAAGTTTGGGAATGTCCCCAATGTGATTTGAATGTGTTGAAATAAGTGAATTTCAAACTGGAACAACAAAAATGTGAAATGTTGAATCTGCCATTAAGAATGAATGGGGAAAAAAATGCCACAAAATCGTGAATTTTGTGAAAACGGAAAATTTTTCGAACAAAAAAAATGTAAGCAGCCGTGTCATGAATATTTGGAATAAGTGAAAAGTGGAACGGAGTGAATCGGTTTAAGTATGTGGAAGGAGTTAAGCGTCAAAAAAGTGAGCGGAATAAGTAGAATAATAATAATAATAATAATAATAAAGGACAGCAATAACAATAGTGTGAAGGTCTTCACCTTCACACTAATAAAGGACAGCAATAACAATAGTGTGAAGGTCTTCACCTTCACACTAATAATAATAATAATAATAAAGGACAGCAATAACAATAGTGTGAAGGTCTTCACCTTCACACTAATAAAGGACAGCAATAACAATAGTGTGAAGGTCTTCACCTTCACACTAATAATAATAATAAAGGACAGCAATAACAATAGTGTGAAGGTCTTCACCTTCACACTAATAACTAGAATTTGCAATTCCTGAAGAAATTGCGTGTGAAGGTGAAGAGGTTGAATAAATACTTGGGGAATGTTGCAGAATGATGTTGAAAAGAGTTGAATCGGTTGAAAAATGTAGAAATTACAAGGGAAAAAGGAAATTTGGGAAAATTGGGTGTGAATTTCAAAATTGAAAATTTGGAATTTTGGGTAAGTGGGAAGTTGTGGAATAGGTAGGAAAATGATGAACAGTTGAAAGGTGGAATGGGTTGAATAAGTTGAAAATGTAGAAATTAGAGTAGAAAAACAAAATTGTAGAGAATTTTTGGTAAGTGGGAAGTTGTGGAATAGGAAGGCAAAAAAGGAACAGTTGAAAGTTGGAACGAGTTGAGTCGGTTAAAAAATGTAGAAGTTAGAGCAAATCTTGAATCCTAATAGAGAATGAATGGGAATTAAAAGAAAAAAAAATTGCACCAAAAGTTTCTGAAATTTGGAACTAAAGGAAAAAAACGGCTTCAGGAGGTTCACTTTTGGGGTTAAAATGTTGAAATGGGTTTAATCGGGCAAAATTTGCAAAAGTTAGCGCAAATGTAGGTATTTAGGGCACTTAATGTTGAAATATGGTCATTTCCGGTTTGATTTGGGTCACTTCCGGTTTGATTAGAGGCACTTCCGGTCTAGCTGAGGTCACTTCCGGTTTATTTGGGGTCACTTCCGGTTTAAAAAGGTCACTTCCGGTTTGATTTGGGGTCACTTCCGGTTTGATTTGGGGTCACTTCCGGTTTACCTGAGGTCACTTCCGGTTCATTTGGGGTCAATTTCGGTTTGATTTGGGGCACTTCCAGTTCATTCCGGGTTCATTGGGGCACTTCAGGGTCAATCCAAGATGGCCGCCACTCTGGAAGTGGGGGTCAAGGGTTGAATTGTGGAAGTGGGGGTGAAGGGGGTGAATATGGTAAGCATAAGGTGAACAAAGTGAATAAAGTTGGAATGGGTTGAATCGGTTGAAAAATGTAGAAATTAGAAGGGAAAAACTAAATTTTGGGAAAATTTGGTGTGAATTTCAAAATTGAAAATTTGGAAATTTTGCTAAGTGGGAAGGTGTGGAATAGGTAGGCAAAAGATGAACAGTTGAAAGTTGGAACGAGTTGAATCGGTGGAAAAATGTAGAAACTAGAAGTGAAAAACTAAATTTTGTGAAATTTTGCAAAATTTTGTGCAAATTTTAAAAGTGAAAACGTGAAATTTTTGAATTTGGCAAGTTTGGGAATGTCCCCAATGTGATTTGAATGTGTTGAAATAAGTGAATTTCAAACTGGAACAACAAAAATGTGAAATGTTGAATCTGCCATTAAGAATGAATGGGGAAAAAAATGCCACAAAATCGTGAATTTTGTGAAAACGGAAATTTTTTCGAACAAAAAAAATGTAAGCAGCCGTGTCATGAATATTTGGAATAAGTGAAAAGTGGAACGGAGTGAATCGGTTGAAGTATGTGGAAGGAGTTAAGCGTCAAAAAAGTGAGCGGAATAAGTAGAATAATAATAATAATAAAGGACAGCAATAACAATAGTGTGAAGGTCTTCACCTTCACACTAATAACTAGAATTTGCAATTCCTGAAGAAATTGCGTGTGAAGGTGAAGAGGTTGAATAAATACTTGGGGAATGTTGCAGAATGATGTTGAAAAGAGTTGAATCGGTTGAAAAATGTAGAAATTACAAGGGAAAAAGGAAATTTGGGAAAATTGGGTGTGAATTTCAAAATTGAAAATTTGGAATTTTGGGTAAGTGGGAAGTTGTGGAATAGGTAGGAAAATGATGAACAGTTGAAAGGTGGAATGGGTTGAATAAGTTGAAAATGTAGAAATTAGAGTAGAAAAACAAAATTGTAGAGAATTTTTGGTAAGTGGGAAGTTGTGGAATAGGAAGGCAAAAGAGGAACAGTTGAAAGTTGGAACGAGTTGAATCGGTTAAAAAATGTAGAAGTTAGAGCAAATCTTGAATCCTAATAGAGAATGAATGGGAATTAAAAGAAAAAAAAATTGCACCAAAAGTTTCTGAAATTTGGAACAAAAGGAAAGAAACGGCTTCAGGAGGTTCACTTTTGGGGTTAAAATGTTGAAATGGGTTTAATCGGGCAAAATTTGCAAAAGTTAGCGCAAATGCAGGTATTTAGGGCACTTAATGTTGAAATATGGTCATTTCCGGTTTGATTTGGGTCACTTCCGGTTTGATTAGAGGCACTTCCGGTCTAGCTGAGGTCACTTCCGGTTTATTTGGGGTCACTTCCGGTTTGATTTGGGGTCACTTCCGGTTTACCTGAGGTCACTTCCGGTTCATTTGGGGTCAATTCCGGTTTGATTTGGGGCACTTCCAGTTCATTCCGGGTTCATTGGGGCACTTCAGGGTCAATCCAAGATGGCCGCCACTCTGGAAGTGGGGGTCAAGGGTTGAATTGTGGAAGTGGGGGTGAAGGGGGTGAATATGGTAAGCATAAGGTGAACAAAGTGAATAAAGTTGGAATGGGTTGAATCGGTTGAAAAATGTAGAAATTAGAAGGGAAAAACTAAATTTTGGGAAAATTTGGTGTGAATTTCAAAATTGAAAATTTGGAAATTTTGCTAAGTGGGAAGGTGTGGAATAGGTAGGCAAAAGATGAACAGTTGAAAGTTGGAACGAGTTGAATCGGTGGAAAAATGTAGAAACTAGAAGTGAAAAACACTTCCGGTTCATTCTAGGGTCATTGGGAGCACTTCAGGGTCAATCCAAGATGGCCGCCACACTGGAAGTGGGGGTCAAGGGTTGAATTGTGTAAGCATAGTGGAAGTGGGGGTGAAGGGGGTGAATATGGTAAGGAAGAGGTGACCAAAGTGAATAAAGTTGGAATGGGTTGAATCGGTTGAAAAATGTAGAATTTAGAGTAGAAAAACCAAATTTTGTAGAATTTGGTTGAATTTCAAAATTGAAAATTTGGAAATTTTGGTAAGTGGGAAGGTGTGGAATAGGTAGGCAAAAGATGAACAGTTGAAAGTTGGAATGGGTTGAATCGGTTGAAAAACGTAGAAGTTAGAGTAGAAAAACGAAATTTTGGAGAATTTGGTTGAATTTCAAATTTGAAATTTTGGAATTTTTGGTAGGTGAGAAGTTGTGGAATAGGCAGGCAAAAGATGAACAGTTGAAAGTTGGAATGGGTTGAATCGGTTGAAAAATGTAGAAACTAGAGGTTTATTTGGGGTCATTTCCGGTTTTAAACGGTCACTTCCGGTTTTAAACGGTCACTTCCGGTTTGATTTGGGGTCACTTCCGGTTTACCTGAGGTCACTTCCGGTTCATTCGGGGTCAATTCCGGTTTGATTTGGGGCACTTCCGGTTCATTCCGAGTTCATTGGGGCACTTCAGGGTCAATCCAAGATGGCCGCCACTCTGGAAGTGGGGGTCAAGGGTTGAATTGTGGAAGTGGGGGTGAAGGGGGTGAATATGGTAAGCATAAGGTGAACAAAGTGAATAAAGTTGGAATGGGTTGAATCGGTTGAAAAATGTAGAAATTAGAAGGGAAAAACTAAATTTTGGGAAAATTTGGTGTGAATTTCAAAATTGAAAATTTGGAAATTTTGCTAAGTGGGACGGTGTGGAATAGGTAGGCAAAAGATGAACAGTTGAAAGTTGGAACGAGTTGAATCGGTGGAAAAATGTAGAAACTAGAAGTGAAAAACTAAATTTTGTGAAATTTTGCAAAATTTTGTGCAAATTTTAAAAGTGAAAACGTGAAATTTTTGAATTTGGCAAGTTTGGGAATGTCCCCAATGTGATTTGAATGTGTTGAAATAAGTGAATTTCAAACTGGAACAACAAAAATGTGAAATGTTGAATCTGCCATTAAGAATGAATGGGGAAAAAAATGCCACAAAATCGTGAATTTTGTGAAAACGGAAAATTTTTCGAACAAAAAAAATGTAAGCAGCCGTGTCATGAATATTTGGAATAAGTGAAAAGTGGAACGGAGTGAATCGGTTGAAGTATGTGGAAGGAGTTAAGCGTCAAAAAAGTGAGCGGAATAAGTAGAATAATAATAACTAGAATTTGCAATTCCTGAAGAAATTGTGTGTGAAGGTGAAGAGGTTGAATAAATACTTGGGGAATGTTGCAGAATGATGTTGAAAAGAGTTGAATCGGTTGAAAAATGTAGAAATTACAAGGGAAAAAGGAAATTTGGGAAAATTGGGTGTGAATTTCAAAATTGAAAATTTGGAATTTTGGGTAAGTGGGAAGTTGTGGAATAGGTAGGAAAATGATGAACAGTTGAAAGGTGGAATGGGTTGAATAAGTTGAAAATGTAGAAATTAGAGTAGAAAAACAAAATTGTAGAGAATTTTTGGTAAGTGGGAAGTTGTGGAATAGGAAGGCAAAAGAGGAACAGTTGAAAGTTGGAACGAGTTGAATCGGTTAAAAAATGTAGAAGTTAGAGCAAATCTTGAATCCTAATAGAGAATGAATGGGAATTAAAAGAAAAAAAAATTGCACCAAAAGTTTCTGAAATTTGGAACAAAAGGAAAGAAACGGCTTCAGGAGGTTCACTTTTGGGGTTAAAATGTTGAAATGGGTTTAATCGGGCAAAATTTGCAAAAGTTAGCGCAAATGTAGGTATTTAGGGCACTTAATGTTGAAATATGGTCATTTCCGGTTTGATTTGGGTCACTTCCGGTTTGATTAGAGGCACTTCCGGTTGAAAAAGGTCACTTCCGGTTGAAAAAGGTCACTTCCGGTTTGATTTGGGGTCACTTCCGGTTTGATTTGGGGTCACTTCCGGTTTACCTGAGGTCACTTCCGGTTCATTTGGGGTCAATTCCGGTTTGATTTGGGGCACTTCCAGTTCATTCCGGGTTCATTGGGGCACTTCAGGGTCAATCCAAGATGGCCGCCACTCTGGAAGTGGGGGTCAAGGGTTGAATTTGGAAGTGGGGGTGAAGGGGGTGAATATGGTAAGCATAAGGTGAACAAAGTGAATAAAGTTGGAATGGGTTGAATCGGTTGAAAAATGTAGAAATTAGAAGGGAAAAACTAAATTTTGGGAAAATTTGGTGTGAATTTCAAAATTGAAAATTTGGAAATTTTGCTAAGTGGGAAGGTGTGAAATAGGTAGGCAAAAGATGAACAGTTGAAAGTTGGAACGAGTTGAATCGGTGGAAAAATGTAGAAACTAGAAGTGAAAAACTAAATTTTGTGAAATTTTGCAAAATTTTGTGCAAATTTTAAAAGTGAAAACGTGAAATTTTTGAATTTGGCAAGTTTGGGAATGTCCCCAATGTGATTTGAATGTGTTGAAATAAGTGAATTTCAAACTGGAACAACAAAAATGTGAAATGTTGAATCTGCCATTAAGAATGAATGGGGAAAAAGATGCCACAAAATCGTGAATTTTGTGAAAACGGAAAATTTTTCGAACAAAAAAAATGTAAGCAGCCGTGTCATGAATATTTGGAATAAGTGAAAAGTGGAACGGAGTGAATCGGTTGAAGTATGTGGAAGGAGTTAAGCGTCAAAAAAGTGAGCGGAATAAGTAGAATAATAATAATAACTAGAATTTGCAATTCCTGAAGAAATTGCGTGTGAAGGTGAAGAGGTTGAATAAATACTTGGGGAATGTTGCAGAATGATGTTGAAAAGAGTTGAATCGGTTGAAAAATGTAGAAATTACAAGGGAAAAAGGAAATTTGGGAAAATTGGGTGTGAATTTCAAAATTGAAAATTTGGAATTTTGGGTAAGTGGGAAGTTGTGGAATAGGTAGGAAAATGATGAACAGTTGAAAGGTGGAATGGGTTGAATAAGTTGAAAATGTAGAAATTAGAGTAGAAAAACAAAATTGTAGAGAATTTTTGGTAAGTGGGAAGTTGTGGAATAGGAAGGCAAAAGAGGAACAGTTGAAAGTTGGAACGAGTTGAATCGGTTAAAAAATGTAGAAGTTAGAGCAAATCTTGAATCCTAATAGAGAATGAATGGGAATTAAAAGAAAAAAAAATTGCACCAAAAGTTTCTGAAATTTGGAACAAAAGGAAAGAAACGGCTTCAGGAGGTTCACTTTTGGGGTTAAAATGTTGAAATGGGTTTAATCGGGCAAAATTTGCAAAAGTTAGCGCAAATGTAGGTAATTAGGGCACTTAATGTTGAAATATGGTCATTTCCGGTTTGATTTGGGTCACTTCCGGTTTGATTAGAGGCACTTCCGGTCTAGCTCAGGTCACTTCCGGTTTATTTGGGGTCACTTCCGGTTTAAAAAGGTCACTTCCGGTTGAAAAAGGTCACTTCCGGTTTGATTTGGGGTCACTTCCGGTTTGATTTGGGGTCACTTCCGGTTTACCTGAGGTCACTTCCGGTTCATTTGGGGTCAATTCCGGTTTGATTTGGGGCACTTCCAGTTCATTCCGGGTTCATTGGGGCACTTCAGGGTCAATCCAAGATGGCCGCCACTCTGGAAGTGGGGGTCAAGGGTTGAATTGTGGAAGTGGGGGTGAAGGGGGTGAATATGGTAAGCATAAGGTGAACAAAGTGAATAAAGTTGGAATGGGTTGAATCGGTTGAAAAATGTAGAAATTAGAAGGGAAAAAACTAAATTTTGGGAAAATTTGGTGTGAATTTCAAAATTGAAAATTTGGAAATTTTGCTAAGTGGGAAGGTGTGGAATAGGTAGGCAAAAGATGAACAGTTGAAAGTTGGAACGAGTTGAATCGGTGGAAAAATGTAGAAACTAGAAGTGAAAAACTAAATTTTGTGAAATTTTGCAAAATTTTGTGCAAATTTTAAAAGTGAAAACGTGAAATTTTTGAATTTGGCAAGTTTGGGAATGTCCCCAATGTGATTTGAATGTGTTGAAATAAGTGAATTTCAAACTGGAACAACAAAAATGTGAAATGTTGAATCTGCCATTAAGAATGAATGGGGAAAAAAATGCCACAAAATCGTGAATTTTGTGAAAACGGAAAATTTTTCGAACAAAAAAAATGTAAGCAGCCGTGTCATGAATATTTGGAATAAGTGAAAAGTGGAACGGAGTGAATCGGTTGAAGTATGTGGAAGGAGTTAAGCGTCAAAAAAGTGAGCGGAATAAGTAGAATAATAATAATAATAATAATAATAATAATAATAATAATAAAGGACAGCAATAACAATAGTGTGAAGGTCTTCACCTTCACACTAACTAGAATTTGCAATTCCTGAAGAAATTGCGTGTGAAGGTGAAGAGGTTGAATAAATACTTGGGGAATGCTGCAGAATGATGTTGAAAAGAGTTGAATCGGTTGAAAAATGTAGAAATTACAAGGGAAAAGGAAATTTGGGAAAATTCGGTGTGAATTTCAAAACTGAAAATTTGGAATTTTGGGTAAGTGGGAAGTTGTGGAATAGGTAGGAAAATGATGAACAGTTGAAAGGTGGAATGGGTTGAATAAGTTGAATGGGTTGAATAAGTTGAAAAAAGTAGAAATTAGAGTAGAAAACCAAAATTGAACAGTTGAAAGTTGGAACGAGTTGAATCGGTTAAAAATGTAGAAGTTAGAGCAAATCTTGAATCCTAATAAAGAATGAATGGGAATTAAAAGAAAAAAAATTGCGCCAAAATTTTTTGAAATTTGGAACAAAAGAAAAAAAAACGGCTTCAGGAGGTTCACTTTTGGGGTTAAAATGTAGAAACGGGTTTAATCGGTCAAAATTTGCAAAAGTTAGCGCAAATGTAGGTATTTTGGGCACTTAATGTTGAAATATGGTCACTTCCGGTTTGATCTGGGTCACTTCCGGTCTATTTGGGTCACTTCCGGTTTGCTTAGAGGCACTTCCGGTCTAGCTGAGGTCACTTCCGGTTTATTTGGGGTCACTTCCGGTTTAAAAAGGTCACTTCCGGTTTGATTTGGGGTCACTTCGGGTTTGATTTGGGGTCACTTCCGGTTTACCTGAGGTCACTTCCGGTTCATTTGGGGTCACTTCCGGTTTGATTTGGGTCACTTCCGGTCTATTTAGGTCACTTCCGGTTTGATTAGAGGCACTTCCGGTCTATTTAGGTCACTTCCGGTTTTATTAGAGGCACTTCCGGTCCAGCTGAGGTCACTTCTGGTTTATTTGGGGTCACTTCCGGTTTAAAAAGGTCACTTCCGGTTTGATTTGGGGTCACTTCCGGTTTGATTTGGGGTCACTTCCGGTTTACCTGAGGTCACTTCCGGTTCATTTGGGGTCAATTCCGGTTTGATTTGGGGCACTTCCAGTTCATTCCGGGTTCATTGGGGCACTTCAGGGTCAATCCAAGATGGCCGCCACTCTGGAAGTGGGGGTCAAGGGTTGAATTGTGGAAGTGGGGGTGAAGGGGGTGAATATGGTAAGCATAAGGTGAACAAAGTGAATAAAGTTGGAATGGGTTTAATCGGTTGAAAAATGTAGAAATTAGAAGGGAAAAACTAAATTTTGGGAAAATTTGGTGTGAATTTCAAAATTGAAAATTTGGAAATTTTGCTAAGTGGGAAGGTGTGGAATAGGTAGGCAAAAGATGAACAGTTGAAAGTTGGAACGAGTTGAATCGGTGGAAAAATGTAGAAACTAGAAGTGAAAAACTAAATTTTGTGAAATTTTGCAAAATTTTGTGCAAATTTTAAAAGTGAAAACGTGAAATTTTTGAATTTGGCAAGTTTGGGAATGTCCCCAATGTGATTTGAATGTGTTGAAATAAGTGAATTTCAAACTGGAACAACAAAAATGTGAAATGTTGAATCTGCCATTAAGAATGAATGGGGAAAAAAATGCCACAAAATCGTGAATTTTGTGAAAACGGAAAATTTTTCGAACAAAAAAAATGTAAGCAGCCGTGTCATGAATATTTGGAATAAGTGAAAAGTGGAACGGAGTGAATCGGTTGAAGTATGTGGAAGGAGTTAAGCGTCAAAAAAGTGAGCGGAATAAGTAGAATAATAATAATAAAGGACAGCAATAACAATAGTGTGAAGGTCTTCACCTTCACACTAATAAAGGACAGCAATAACAATAGTGTGAAGGTCTTCACCTTCACACTAATAACTAGAATTTGCAATTCCTGAAGAAATTGCATGTGAAGGTGAAGAGGTTGAATAAATACTTGGGGAATGTTGCAGAATGATGTTGAAAAGAGTTGAATCGGTTGAAAAATGTAGAAATTACAAGGGAAAAAGGAAATTTGGGAAAATTGGGTGTGAGTTACAAAATTGAAAATTTGGAATTTTGGGTAAGTGGGAAGTTGTGGAATAGGTAGGAAAATGATGAACAGTTGAAAGGTCGAATGGGTTGAATAAGTTGAAAAATGTAGAAATTAGATTAGAAAAACAAAATTGTAGAGAATTTTTGGTAAGTGGGTAGTTGTGGAATAGGAAGGCAAAAGAAGAACAGTTCAAAGTTGGAACAAGTTGAATCGGTTAAAAAATGTAGAAGTTAGAGCAAATCTTGAATCCTAATAGAGAATGAATGGGAATTAAAAGAAAAAAAATTGCACCAAAATTTTTTGAAATTTGGAACAAAAGGAAAAAAACAGCTTTAGGAGGTTCACTTTTGGGGTTAAAATGTTGAAATGGGTTTAATCGGGCAAAATTTGCAAAAGTTAGCGCAAATGTAGGTATTTAGGGCACTTAATGTTGAAATATGGTCACTTCCGGTTTGATTTGGGTCACTTCCGGTCTATTTGGGTCACTTCCGGTTTGATTAGAGGCACTTCCGGTCTAGCTGAGGTCACTTCCGGTTTATTTGGGGTCACTTCCGGTTTAAAAAGGTCACTTCCGGTTTGATTTGGGGTCACTTCCGGTTTGATTTGGGGTCACTTCCGGTTTACCTGAGGTCACTTCCGGTTCATTTGGGGTCAATTCCGGTTTGATTTGGGGCACTTCCAGTTCATTCCGGGTTCATTGGGGCACTTCAGGGTCAATCCAAGATGGCCGCCACTCTGGAAGTGGGGGTCAAGGGTTGAATTGTGGAAGTGGGGGTGAAGGGGGTGAATATGGTAAGCATAAGGTGAACAAAGTGAATAAAGTTGGAATGGGTTGAATCGGTTGAAAAATGTAGAAATTAGAAGGGAAAAACTAAATTTTGGGAAAATTTGGTGTGAATTTCAAAATTGAAAATTTGGAAATTTTGCTAAGTGGGAAGGTGTGGAATAGGTAGGCAAAAGATGAACAGTTGAAAGTTGGAACGAGTTGAATCGGTGGAAAAATGTAGAAACTAGAAGTGAAAAACTAAATTTTGTGAAATTTTGCAAAATTTTGTGCAAATTTTAAAAGTGAAAACGTGAAATTTTTGAATTTGGCAAGTTTGGGAATGTCCCCAATGTGATTTGAATGTGTTGAAATAAGTGAATTTCAAACTGGAACAACAAAAATGTGAAATGTTGAATCTGCCATTAAGAATGAATGGGGAAAAAAATGCCACAAAATCGTGAATTTTGTGAAAACGGAAAATTTTTCGAACAAAAAAAATGTAAGCAGCCGTGTCATGAATATTTGGAATAAGTGAAAAGTGGAACGGAGTGAATCGGTTGAAGTATGTGGAAGGAGTTAAGCGTCAAAAAAGTGAGCGGAATAAGTAGAATAATAATAACTAGAATTTGCAATTCCTGAAGAAATTGCGTGTGAAGGTGAAGAGGTTGAATAAATACTTGGGGAATGCTGCAGAATGATGTTGAAAAGAGTTGAATCGGTTGAAAAATGTAGAAATTACAAGGGAAAAAGGACATTTGGGAAAATTGGGTGTGAATTTCAAAATTGAAAATTTGGAATTTTGGGTAAGTGGGAAGTTGTGGAATAGGTAGGAAAATGATGAACAGTTGAAAGGTGGAATGGCTTGAATAAGTTGAAAAATGTAGAAATTAGAGTAGAAAAACAAAATTGCAGAGAATTTTTGGTAAGTGGGAAATTGTGGAATAGGAAGGCAAAAGATGAACAGTTGAAAGTTGGAACGAATTGAATCGGTTAAAAAATGTAGAAGTTAGAGCAAAACTTGAATCCTAATAGAGAATGAATGGGAATTAAAAGAAAAAAAAAATTGCACCAAAATTTTTTGAAATTTGGGACAAAAGGGAAAAAAAAGGCTTCAGGAGGTTCACTTTTGGGGTTAAAATGTTGAAACGGGTTTAATCGGGCAAAATTTGCGAAAGTTAGTGCAAATGTATGTATTTAGGGCACTTAATGTAGAAATATGGTCACTTCCGGTTTGATTTGGGTCACTTCCGGTCTATTTGGGTCACTTCCGGTTTGGTAAGAGGCACTTCCTGTCTAGCTGAGGTCACTTCCGGTTTCAAAAGGTCACTTCCTGTTTAAAAAGGTCACTTCCGGTTTGATGTGGGGTCACTTCCGGTTTGATTTTGGGTCACTTCCGGTTTACCTAAGGTCACTTCTGGTTTACCTAAGGTCACTTCTGGTTTGATTAGAGATACTTCTGGTTCATTCTGGGTTCATTGGGGGCACTTTAAGGTCAATCCAAGATGGCCGCCACACTGGAAGTGGGGGTCAAGGGGGTGAATATGGTAAGCATAAGGTGAACAAAGTGAATAAAGTTGGAATGGGTTGAATCGGTTCAAAAATGTATAAATTACAGTAGAAAAACAAAATTGCAGAGAATTTTTGGTAAGTGGGAAGTTGTGGAATAGGAAGGCAAAAGATGAACAGTTGAAAGTTGGAACGAGTTGAATTGGTTAAAAAATGTAGAAGTTTGAGCAAATCTTGAATCCTAATAGAGAATGAATGGGAATTAAAAGAAAAAAAATTGCGCCAAAATTTTTGGAAATTTGGAACAAAAGGAAAAAAACGGCTTCAGGAGGTTCACTTTTGGGGTTAAAATGTTGAAACGGGTTTAATCGGCCAAACTTTGTAAAAGTTAGCCCAAATGTAGGTATTTAAGGCACCTAATGTTGAAATATGGTCACTTCCGGTTAGATTTGGGTCACTTCCGGTCTATTTGGGTCACTTCCGGTTTGATTAGAGGCACTTCCGGTCTACCTGAGGTCACTTCCGGTTTATTTGGGGTCACTTCCGGTTTAAAAAGGTCACTTCCGGTTTGATTTGGGGTCACTTCCGGTTTGATTTGGGGTCACTTCCGGTTTACCTGAGGTCACTTCCGGTTCATTTGGGGTCAATTCCGGTTTGATTTGGGGCACTTCCAGTTCATTCCGGGTTCATTGGGGCACTTCAGGGTCAATCCAAGATGGCCGCCACTCTGGAAGTGGGGGTCAAGGGTTGAATTGTGGAAGTGGGGGTGAAGGGGGTGAATATGGTAAGCATAAGGTGAACAAAGTGAATAAAGTTGGAATGGGTTGAATCGGTTGAAAAATGTAGAAATTAGAAGGGAAAAACTAAATTTTGGGAAAATTTGGTGTGAATTTCAAAATTGAAAATTTGGAAATTTTGCTAAGTGGGAAGGTGTGGAATAGGTAGGCAAAAGATGAACAGTTGAAAGTTGGAACGAATTGAATCGGTGGAAAAATGTAGAAACTAGAAGTGAAAAACTAAATTTTGTGAAATTTTGCAAAATTTTGTGCAAATTTTAAAAGTGAAAACGTGAAATTTTTGAATTTGGCAAGTTTGGGAATGTCCCCAATGTGATTTGAATGTGTTGAAATAAGTGAATTTCAAACTGGAACAACAAAAATGTGAAATGTTGAATCTGCCATTAAGAATGAATGGGGAAAAAAATGCCACAAAATCGTGAATTTTGTGAAAACTGAAAATTTTTCGAACAAAAAAAATGTAAGCAGCCGTGTCATGAATATTTGGAATAAGTGAAAAGTGGAACGGAGTGAATCGGTTGAAGTATGTGGAAGGAGTTAAGCGTCAAAAAAGTGAGCGGAATAAGTAGAATAATAATAATAATAACTAGAATTTGCAATTCCTGAAGAAATTGCGTGTGAAGGTGAAGAGGTTGAATAAATACTTGGGGAATGTTGCAGAATGATGTTGAAAAGAGTTGAATCGGTTGAAAAATGTAGAAATTACAAGGGAAAAAGGAAATTTGGGAAAATTGGGTGTGAATTTCAAAATTGAAAATTTGGAATTTTGGGTAAGTGGGAAGTTGTGGAATAGGTAGGAAAATGATAAACAGTTGAAAGGTGGAATGGGTTGAATAAGTTGAAAATGTAGAAATTAGAGTAGAAAAACAAAATTGTAGAGAATTTTTGGTAAGTGGGAAGTTGTGGAATAGGAAGGCAAAAGAGGAACAGTTGAAAGTTGGAACGAGTTGAATCGGTTAAAAAATGTAGAAGTTAGAGCAAATCTTGAATCCTAATAGAGAATGAATGGGAATTAAAAGAAAAAAAAATTGCACCAAAAGTTTCTGAAATTTGGAACAAAAGGAAAAAAACGGCTTCAGGAGGTTCACTTTTGGGGTTAAAATGTTGAAATGGGTTTAATCGGGCAAAATTTGCAAAAGTTAGCGCAAATGTAGGTATTTAGGGCACTTAATGTTGAAATATGGTCATTTCCGGTTTGATTTGGGTCACTTCCGGTTTGATTAGAGGCACTTCCGGTCTAGCTGAGGTCACTTCCGGTTTATTTGGGGTCACTTCCGGTTTAAAAAGGTCACTTCCGGTTGAAAAAGGTCACTTCCGGTTTGATTTGGGGTCACTTCCGGTTTGATTTGGGGTCACTTCCGTTTTACCTGAGGTCACTTCCGCTTCATTTGGGGTCACTTCCGGTTTGATTTGGGTCACTTCCGGTCTATTTAGGTCACTTCCGGTTTGATTAGAGGCACTTCCGGTCTATTTAGGTCACTTCCGGTTTGATTAGAGGCACTTCCGGTCTAGCTGAGGTCACTTCCGGTTTATTTGGGGTCACTTCCGGTTTAAAAAGGTCACTTCCGGTTTGATTTGGGGTCACTTCCGGTTTACCTGAGGTCACTTCCGGTTCATTTGGGGTCACTTCCGGTTTGATTTGGGTCACTTCCGGTCTATTTAGGTCACTTCCGGTTTGATTAGCGGCACTTCCGGTCTATTTAGGTCACTTCCGGTTTGATTAGAGGCACTTCCGGTCTAGCTGAGGTCACTTCCGGTTTATTTGGGGTCACTTCCGGTTTAAAAAGGTCACTTCCGGTTTGATTTGGGGTCACTTCCGGTTTGATTTGGGGTCACTTCCGGTTTACCTGAGGTCACTTCCGGTTCATTTGGGGTCAATTCCGGTTTGATTTGGGGCACTTCCAGTTCATTCCGGCTTCATTGGGGCACTTCAGGGTCAATCCAAGATGGCCGCCACTCTGGAAGTGGGGGTCAAGGGTTGAATTGTGGAAGTGGGGGTGAAGGGGGTGAATATGGTAAGCATAAGGTGAACAAAGTGAATAAAGTTGGAATGGGTTGAATCGGTTGAAAAATGTAGAAATTAGAAGGGAAAAACTAAATTTTGGGATAATTTGGTGTGAATTTCAAAATTGAAAATTTGGAAATTTTGCTAAGTGGGAAGGTGTGGAATAGGTAGGCAAAAGATGAACAGTTGAAAGTTGGAACGAGTTGAATCGGTGGAAAAATGTAGAAACTAGAAGTAAAAAACTAAATTTTGTGAAATTTTGCAAAATTTTGTGCAAATTTTAAAAGTGAAAACGTGAAATTTTTGAATTTGGCAAGTTTGGGAATGTCCCCAATGTGATTTGAATGTGTTGAAATAAGTGAATTTCAAACTGGAACAACAAAAATGTGAAATGTTGAATCTGCCATTAAGAATGAATGGGGAAAAAAATGCCACAAAATCGTGAATTTTGCGAAAACGGAAAATTTTTCGAACAAAAAAAATGTAAGCAGCCGTGTCATGAATATTTGGAATAAGTGAAAAGTGGAACGGAGTGAATCGGTTGAAGTATGTGGAAGGAGTTAAGCGTCAAAAAAGTGAGCGGAATAAGTAGAATAATAATAATAACTAGAATTTGCAATTCCTGAAGAAATTGCGTGTGAAGGTGAAGAGGTTGAATAAATACTTGGGGAATGTTGCAGAATGATGTTGAAAAGAGTTGAATCGGTTGAAAAATGTAGAAATTACAAGGGAAAAAGGAAATTTGGGAAAATTGGGTGTGAATTTCAAAATTGAAAATTTGGAATTTTGGGTAAGTGGGAAGTTGTGAAATAGGTAGGAAAATGATGAACAGTTGAAAGGTGGAATGGGTTGAATAAGTTGAAAATGTAGAAATTAGAGTAGAAAAACAAAATTGTAGAGAATTTTTGGTAAGTGGGAAGTTGTGGAATAGGAAGGCAAAAGAGGAACAGTTGAAAGTTGGAACGAGTTGAATCAGTTAAAAAATGTAGAAGTTAGAGCAAATCTTGAATCCTAATAATGAATGGGAATTAAAAGAAAAAAAAATTGCACCAAAAGTTTCTGAAATTTGGAACAAAAGGAAAAAAATGGCTTCAGGAGGTTCACTTTTGGGGTTAAAATGTTGAAATGGGTTTAATCGGGCAAAATTTGCAAAAGTTAGCGCAAATGTAGGTATTTAGGGCACTTAATGTTGAAATATGGTCACTTCCGGTTTGATTTGGGTCACTTCCGGTTTGATTAGAGGCACTTCCGGTCTAGCTGAGGTCACTTCCGGTTTATTTGGGGTCACTTCCGGTTTAAAAAGGTCACTTCCGGTTGAAAAAGGTCACTTCCGGTTTGATTTGGGGTCACTTCCGGTTTACCTGAGGTCACTTCCGGTTCATTTGGGGTCACTTCCGGTTTGATTTGGGTCACTTCCGGTCTATTTAGGTCACTTCCGGTTTGATTAGAGGCACTTCCGGTCTATTTAGGTCACTTCCGGTTTGATTAGAGGCACTTCCGGTCTAGCTGAGGTCACTTCCGGTTTATTTGGGGTCACTTCCGGTTTAAAAAGGTCACTTCCGGTTTGATTTGGGGTCACTTCCGGTTTGATTTGGGGTCACTTCCGGTTTACCTGAGGTCACTTCCGGTTCATTTGGGGTCAATTCCGGTTTGATTTGGGGCACTTCCAGTTCATTCCGGGTTCATTGGGGCACTTCAGGGTCAATCCAAGATGGCCACCACTCTGGAAGTGGGGGTCAAGGGTTGAATTGTGGAAGTGGGGGTGAAGGGGGTGAATATGGTAAGCATAAGGTGAACAAAGTGAATAAAGTTGGAATGGGTTGAATCGGTTGAAAAATGTAGAAATTAGAAGGGAAAAACTAAATTTTGGGAAAATTTGGTGTGAATTTCAAAATTGAAAATTTGGAAATTTTGCTAAGTGGGAAGGTGTGGAATAGGTAGGCAAAAGATGAACAGTTGAAAGTTGGAACGAGTTGAATCGGTGGAAAAATGTAGAAACTAGAAGTGAAAAACTAAATTTTGTGAAATTTTGCAAAATTTTGTGCAAATTTTAAAAGTGAAAACGTGAAATTTTTGAATTTGGCAAGTTTGGGAATGTCCCCAATGTGATTTGAATGTGTTGAAATAAGTGAATTTCAAACTGGAACAACAAAAATGTGAAATGTTGAATCTGCCATTAAGAATGAATGGGGAAAAAAATGCCACAAAATCGTGAATTTTGTGAAAACGGAAAATTTTTCGAACAAAAAAAATGTAAGCAGCCGTGTCATGAATATTTGGAATAAGTGAAAAGTGGAACGGAGTGAATCGGTTGAAGTATGTGGAAGGAGTTAAGCGTCAAAAAAGTGAGCGGAATAAGTAGAATAATAATAACTAGAATTTGCAATTCCTGAAGAAATTGCGTGTGAAGGTGAAGAGGTTGAATAAATACTTGGGGAATGCTGCAGAATGATGTTGAAAAGAGTTGAATCGGTTGAAAAATGTAGAAATTACAAGGGAAAAAGGAAATTTGGGAAAATTGGGTGTGAATTTCAAAATTGAAAATTTGGAATTTTGGGTAAGTGGGAAGTTGTGGAATAGGTAGGAAAATGATGAACAGTTGAAAGGTGGAATGGGTTGAATAAGTTGAAAATGTAGAAATTAGAGTAGAAAAACAAAATTGTAGAGAATTTTTGGTAAGTGGGAAGTTGTGGAATAGGAAGGCAAAAGAGGAACAGTTGAAAGTTGGAACGAGTTGAATCGGTTAAAAAATGTAGAAGTTAGAGCAAATCTTGAATCCTAATAGAGAATGAATGGGAATTAAAAGAAAAAAAAATTGCACCAAAAGTTTCTGAAATTTGGAACAAAAGGAAAGAAACGGCTTCAGGAGGTTCACTTTTGGGGTTAAAATGTTGAAATGGGTTTAATCGGGCAAAATTTGCAAAAGTTAGCGCAAATGTAGGTAATTAGGGCACTTAATGTTGAAATATGGTCATTTCCGGTTTGATTTGGGTCACTTCCGGTTTGATTAGAGGCACTTCCGGTCTAGCTCAGGTCACTTCCGGTTTATTTGGGGTCACTTCCGGTTTAAAAAGGTCACTTCCGGTTTAAAAAGGTCACTTCCGGTTTGATTTGGGGGTCACTTCCGGTTTGATTTGGGGTCACTTCCGGTTTACCTAAGGTCACTTCCGGTTTGATTTGAGATACTTCTGGTTCATTCTGGGTTCATTGGGGGCACTTCAGGGTCAATCCAAGATGGCCGCCACACTGGAAGTGGGGGTCAAGGGGGTGAATATGGTAAGCATAAGGTGAACAAAGTGAATAAAGTTGGAATGGGTTGAATCAGTTCAAAAATGTAGAAATTAGAGTAGAAAAACAAAATTGCAGAAAATTTTTGGTAAGTGGGAAGTTGTGGAATAGGAAGGCAAAAGATGAACAGTTGAAAGTTGGAACGAGTTGAATTGGTTAAAAAAATGTAGAAGTTAGAGCAAATCTTGAATCCTAATAAAGAATGAATGGGAATTAAAAGACAAAAAATTGCGCCAAAATTTTTTGAAATTCGGAACAAAAGGAAAAAAAACGGCTTCAGGAGGTTCACTTTTGGGGTTAAAATGTTGAAACGGGTTTAATCGGCCAAAATTTGCAAAAGTTAGCGCAAATAAAAAAAAATAGGTATTTAGGGCACTTAATGTTGAAATATGGTCACTTCCGGTTTGATTTGGGTCACTTCCGGTCTATTTGGGTCACTTCCGGTTTGATTAGAGGCACTTCCGGTCTACCTGAGATCACTTCCGGTTTATTTTGGGTCACTTCCGGTTTAAAAAGGTCACTTCCGGTTTAAAAAGGTCACTTCCGGTTTGATTTGGGGTCACTTCCGGTTTACCTTAGGTCACTTCCGGTTCATTTTGGGTCAATTCCGGTTTGATTTGGGGCACTTCCGGTTCATTCCGAGTTCATTGGGGCACTTCAGGGTCAATCCAAGATGGCCGCCACTCTGGAAGTGGGGGTCAAGGGTTGAATTGTGGAAGTGGGGGTGAAGGGGGTGAATATGGTAAGCATAAGGTGAACAAAGTGAATAAAGTTGGAATGGGTTGAATCGGTTGAAAAATGTAGAAATTAGAAGGGAAAAACTAAATTTTTGGAAAATTTGGTGTGAATTTCAAAATTGAAAATTTGGAAATTTTGGTAAGTGGGAAGGTGTGGAATAGGTAGGCAAAAGATGAACAGTTCAAAGTTGGAACAAGTTGAATCGGTTAAAAAATGTAGAAGTTAGAGCAAATCTTGAATCCTAATAGAGAATGAATGGGAATTAAAAGAAAAAAAATTGCACCAAAATTTTTTGAAATTTGAACAAAAGGAAAAAAACAGCTTTAGGAGGTTCACTTTTGGGGTTAAAATGTTGAAATGGGTTTAATCGGGCAAAATTTGCAAAAGTTAGCGCAAATGTAGGTATTTAGGGCACTTAATGTTGAAATATGGTCACTTCCGGTTTGATTTGGGTCACTTCCGGTCTATTTGGGTCACTTCCGGTTTGATTAGAGGCACTTCCGGTCTAGCTGAGGTCACTTCCGGTTTATTTGGGGTCACTTCCGGTTTAAAAAGGTCACTTCCGGTTTGATTTGGGGTCACTTCCGGTTTGATTTGGGGTCACTTCCGGTTTACCTGAGGTCACTTCCGGTTCATTTGGGGTCAATTCCGGTTTGATTTGGGGCACTTCCAGTTCATTCCGGGTTCATTGGGGCACTTCAGGGTCAATCCAAGATGGCCGCCACTCTGGAAGTGGGGGTCAAGGGTTGAATTGTGGAAGTGGGGGTGAAGGGGGTGAATATGGTAAGCATAAGGTGAACAAAGTGAATAAAGTTGGAATGGGTTGAATCGGTTGAAAAATGTAGAAATTAGAAGGGAAAAACTAAATTTTGGGAAAATTTGGTGTGAATTTCAAAATTGAAAATTTGGAAATTTTGCTAAGTGGGAAGGTGTGGAATAGGTAGGCAAAAGATGAACAGTTGAAAGTTGGAACGAGTTGAATCGGTGGGAAAATGTAGAAACTAGAAGTGAAAAACTAAATTTTGTGAAATTTTGCGAAATTTTGTGCAAATTTTAAAAGTGAAAACGTGAAATTTTTGAATTTGGCAAGTTTGGGAATGTCCCCAATGTGATTTGAATGTGTTGAAATAAGTGAATTTCAAACTGGAACAACAAAAATGTGAAATGTTGAATCTGCCATTAAGAATGAATGGGGAAAAAAATGCCACAAAATCGTGAATTTTGTGAAAACGGAAAATTTTTCGAACAAAAAAAATGTAAGCAGCCGTGTCATGAATATTTGGAATAAGTGAAAAGTGGAACGGAGTGAATCGGTTGAAGTATGTGGAAGGAGTTAAGCGTCAAAAAAGTGAGCGGAATAAGTAGAATAATAATAATAACTAGAATTTGCAATTCCTGAAGAAATTGCGTGTGAAGGTGAAGAGGTTGAATAAATACTTGGGGAATGTTGCAGAATGATGTTGAAAAGAGTTGAATCGGTTGAAAAATGTAGAAATTACAAGGGAAAAAGGAAATTTGGGAAAATTGGGTGTGAGTTACAAAATTGAAAATTTGGAATTTTGGGTAAGTGGGAAGTTGTGGAATAGGTAGGAAAATGATGAACAGTTGAAAGGTCGAATGGGTTGAATAAGTTGAAAAATGTAGAAATTAGATTAGAAAAACAAAATTGTAGAGAATTTTTGGTAAGTGGGTAGTTGTGGAATAGGAAGGCAAAAGAAGAACAGTTCAAAGTTGGAACAAGTTGAATCGGTTAAAAAATGTAGAAGTTAAAGCAAATCTTGAATCCTAATAGAGAATGAATGGGAATTAAAAGAAAAAAAATTGCACCAAGATTTTTTGAAATTTGGAACAAAAGGAAAAAAACAGCTTTAGGAGGTTCACTTTTGGGGTTAAAATGTTGAAATGGGTTTAATCGGGCAAAATTTGCAAAAGTTAGCGCAAATGTAGGTATTTAGGGCACTTAATGTTGAAATATGGTCACTTCCGGTTTGATTTGGGTCACTTCCGGTCTATTTGGGTCACTTCCGGTTTGATTAGAGGCACTTCCGGTCTAGCTGAGGTCACTTCCGGTTTATTTTGGGTCACTTCCGGTTTAAAAAGGTCACTTCCGGTTTGATTTGGGGTCACTTCCGGTTTGATTTGGGGTCACTTCCGGTTTACCTGAGGTCACTTCCGGTTCATTTGGGGTCAATTCCGGTTTGATTTGGGGCACTTCCAGTTCATTCCGGCTTCATTGGGGCACTTCAGGGTCAATCCAAGATGGCCGCCACTCTGGAAGTGGGGGTCAAGGGTTGAATTGTGGAAGTGGGGGTGAAGGGGGTGAATATGGTAAGCATAAGGTGAACAAAGTGAATAAAGTTGGAATGGGTTGAATCGGTTGAAAAATGTAGAAATTAGAAGGGAAAAACTAAATTTTGGGATAATTTGGTGTGAATTTCAAAATTGAAAATTTGGAAATTTTGCTAAGTGGGAAGGTGTGGAATAGGTAGGCAAAAGATGAACAGTTGAAAGTTGGAACGAGTTGAATCGGTGGAAAAATGTAGAAACTAGAAGTAAAAAACTAAATTTTGTGAAATTTTGCAAAATTTTGTGCAAATTTTAAAAGTGAAAACGTGAAATTTTTGAATTTGGCAAGTTTGGGAATGTCCCCAATGTGATTTGAATGTGTTGAAATAAGTGAATTTCAAACTGGAACAACAAAAATGTGAAATGTTGAATCTGCCATTAAGAATGAATGGGGAAAAAAATGCCACAAAATCGTGAATTTTGTGAAAACGGAAAATTTTTCGAACAAAAAAAATGTAAGCAGCCGTGTCATGAATATTTGGAATAAGTGAAAAGTGGAACGGAGTGAATCGGTTGAAGTATGTGGAAGGAGTTAAGCGTCAAAAAAGTGAGCGGAATAAGTAGAATAATAATAATAACTAGAATTTGCAATTCCTGAAGAAATTGCGTGTGAAGGTGAAGAGGTTGAATAAATACTTGGGGAATGTTGCAGAATGATGTTGAAAAGAGTTGAATCGGTTGAAAAATGTAGAAATTACAAGGGAAAAAGGAAATTTGGGAAAATTGGGTGTGAATTTCAAAATTGAAAATTTGGAATTTTGGGTAAGTGGGAAGTTGTGAAATAGGTAGGAAAATGATGAACAGTTGAAAGGTGGAATGGGTTGAATAAGTTGAAAATGTAGAAATTAGAGTAGAAAAACAAAATTGTAGAGAATTTTTGGTAAGTGGGAAGTTGTGGAATAGGAAGGCAAAAGAGGAACAGTTGAAAGTTGGAACGAGTTGAATCAGTTAAAAAATGTAGAAGTTAGAGCAAATCTTGAATCCTAATAATGAATGGGAATTAAAAGAAAAAAAAATTGCACCAAAAGTTTCTGAAATTTGGAACAAAAGGAAAAAAATGGCTTCAGGAGGTTCACTTTTGGGGTTAAAATGTTGAAATGGGTTTAATCGGGCAAAATTTGCAAAAGTTAGCGCAAATGTAGGTATTTAGGGCACTTAATGTTGAAATATGGTCACTTCCGGTTTGATTTGGGTCACTTCCGGTTTGATTAGAGGCACTTCCGGTCTAGCTGAGGTCACTTCCGGTTTATTTGGGGTCACTTCCGGTTTAAAAAGGTCACTTCCGGTTGAAAAAGGTCACTTCCGGTTTGATTTGGGGTCACTTCCGGTTTACCTGAGGTCACTTCCGGTTCATTTGGGGTCACTTCCGGTTTGATTTGGGTCACTTCCGGTCTATTTAGGTCACTTCCGGTTTGATTAGAGGCACTTCCGGTCTATTTAGGTCACTTCCGGTTTGATTAGAGGCACTTCCGGTCTAGCTGAGGTCACTTCCGGTTTATTTGGGGTCACTTCCGGTTTAAAAAGGTCACTTCCGGTTTGATTTGGGGTCACTTCCGGTTTGATTTGGGGTCACTTCCGGTTTACCTGAGGTCACTTCCGGTTCATTTGGGGTCAATTCCGGTTTGATTTGGGGCACTTCCAGTTCATTCCGGGTTCATTGGGGCACTTCAGGGTCAATCCAAGATGGCCACCACTCTGGAAGTGGGGGTCAAGGGTTGAATTGTGGAAGTGGGGGTGAAGGGGGTGAATATGGTAAGCATAAGGTGAACAAAGTGAATAAAGTTGGAATGGGTTGAATCGGTTGAAAAATGTAGAAATTAGAAGGGAAAAACTAAATTTTGGGAAAATTTGGTGTGAATTTCAAAATTGAAAATTTGGAAATTTTGCTAAGTGGGAAGGTGTGGAATAGGTAGGCAAAAGATGAACAGTTGAAAGTTGGAACGAGTTGAATCGGTGGAAAAATGTAGAAACTAGAAGTGAAAAACTAAATTTTGTGAAATTTTGCAAAATTTTGTGCAAATTTTAAAAGTGAAAACGTGAAATTTTTGAATTTGGCAAGTTTGGGAATGTCCCCAATGTGATTTGAATGTGTTGAAATAAGTGAATTTCAAACTGGAACAACAAAAATGTGAAATGTTGAATCTGCCATTAAGAATGAATGGGGAAAAAAATGCCACAAAATCGTGAATTTTGTGAAAACGGAAAATTTTTCGAACAAAAAAAATGTAAGCAGCCGTGTCATGAATATTTGGAATAAGTGAAAAGTGGAACGGAGTGAATCGGTTGAAGTATGTGGAAGGAGTTAAGCGTCAAAAAAGTGAGCGGAATAAGTAGAATAATAATAACTAGAATTTGCAATTCCTGAAGAAATTGCGTGTGAAGGTGAAGAGGTTGAATAAATACTTGGGGAATGCTGCAGAATGATGTTGAAAAGAGTTGAATCGGTTGAAAAATGTAGAAATTACAAGGGAAAAAGGAAATTTGGGAAAATTGGGTGTGAATTTCAAAATTGAAAATTTGGAATTTTGGGTAAGTGGGAAGTTGTGGAATAGGTAGGAAAATGATGAACAGTTGAAAGGTGGAATGGGTTGAATAAGTTGAAAATGTAGAAATTAGAGTAGAAAAACAAAATTGTAGAGAATTTTTGGTAAGTGGGAAGTTGTGGAATAGGAAGGCAAAAGAGGAACAGTTGAAAGTTGGAACGAGTTGAATCGGTTAAAAAATGTAGAAGTTAGAGCAAATCTTGAATCCTAATAGAGAATGAATGGGAATTAAAAGAAAAAAAAATTGCACCAAAAGTTTCTGAAATTTGGAACAAAAGGAAAGAAACGGCTTCAGGAGGTTCACTTTTGGGGTTAAAATGTTGAAATGGGTTTAATCGGGCAAAATTTGCAAAAGTTAGCGCAAATGTAGGTAATTAGGGCACTTAATGTTGAAATATGGTCATTTCCGGTTTGATTTGGGTCACTTCCGGTTTGATTAGAGGCACTTCCGGTCTAGCTCAGGTCACTTCCGGTTTATTTGGGGTCACTTCCGGTTTAAAAAGGTCACTTCCGGTTTAAAAAGGTCACTTCCGGTTTGATTTGGGGGTCACTTCCGGTTTGATTTGGGGTCACTTCCGGTTTACCTAAGGTCACTTCCGGTTTGATTTGAGATACTTCTGGTTCATTCTGGGTTCATTGGGGGCACTTCAGGGTCAATCCAAGATGGCCGCCACACTGGAAGTGGGGGTCAAGGGGGTGAATATGGTAAGCATAAGGTGAACAAAGTGAATAAAGTTGGAATGGGTTGAATCAGTTCAAAAATGTAGAAATTAGAGTAGAAAAACAAAATTGCAGAAAATTTTTGGTAAGTGGGAAGTTGTGGAATAGGAAGGCAAAAGATGAACAGTTGAAAGTTGGAACGAGTTGAATTGGTTAAAAAAATGTAGAAGTTAGAGCAAATCTTGAATCCTAATAAAGAATGAATGGGAATTAAAAGACAAAAAATTGCGCCAAAATTTTTTGAAATTCGGAACAAAAGGAAAAAAAACGGCTTCAGGAGGTTCACTTTTGGGGTTAAAATGTTGAAACGGGTTTAATCGGCCAAAATTTGCAAAAGTTAGCGCAAATAAAAAAAAATAGGTATTTAGGGCACTTAATGTTGAAATATGGTCACTTCCGGTTTGATTTGGGTCACTTCCGGTCTATTTGGGTCACTTCCGGTTTGATTAGAGGCACTTCCGGTCTACCTGAGATCACTTCCGGTTTATTTTGGGTCACTTCCGGTTTAAAAAGGTCACTTCCGGTTTAAAAAGGTCACTTCCGGTTTGATTTGGGGTCACTTCCGGTTTACCTTAGGTCACTTCCGGTTCATTTTGGGTCAATTCCGGTTTGATTTGGGGCACTTCCGGTTCATTCCGAGTTCATTGGGGCACTTCAGGGTCAATCCAAGATGGCCGCCACTCTGGAAGTGGGGGTCAAGGGTTGAATTGTGGAAGTGGGGGTGAAGGGGGTGAATATGGTAAGCATAAGGTGAACAAAGTGAATAAAGTTGGAATGGGTTGAATCGGTTGAAAAATGTAGAAATTAGAAGGGAAAAACTAAATTTTTGGAAAATTTGGTGTGAATTTCAAAATTGAAAATTTGGAAATTTTGGTAAGTGGGAAGGTGTGGAATAGGTAGGCAAAAGATGAACAGTTCAAAGTTGGAACAAGTTGAATCGGTTAAAAAATGTAGAAGTTAGAGCAAATCTTGAATCCTAATAGAGAATGAATGGGAATTAAAAGAAAAAAAATTGCACCAAAATTTTTTGAAATTTGAACAAAAGGAAAAAAACAGCTTTAGGAGGTTCACTTTTGGGGTTAAAATGTTGAAATGGGTTTAATCGGGCAAAATTTGCAAAAGTTAGCGCAAATGTAGGTATTTAGGGCACTTAATGTTGAAATATGGTCACTTCCGGTTTGATTTGGGTCACTTCCGGTCTATTTGGGTCACTTCCGGTTTGATTAGAGGCACTTCCGGTCTAGCTGAGGTCACTTCCGGTTTATTTGGGGTCACTTCCGGTTTAAAAAGGTCACTTCCGGTTTGATTTGGGGTCACTTCCGGTTTGATTTGGGGTCACTTCCGGTTTACCTGAGGTCACTTCCGGTTCATTTGGGGTCAATTCCGGTTTGATTTGGGGCACTTCCAGTTCATTCCGGGTTCATTGGGGCACTTCAGGGTCAATCCAAGATGGCCGCCACTCTGGAAGTGGGGGTCAAGGGTTGAATTGTGGAAGTGGGGGTGAAGGGGGTGAATATGGTAAGCATAAGGTGAACAAAGTGAATAAAGTTGGAATGGGTTGAATCGGTTGAAAAATGTAGAAATTAGAAGGGAAAAACTAAATTTTGGGAAAATTTGGTGTGAATTTCAAAATTGAAAATTTGGAAATTTTGCTAAGTGGGAAGGTGTGGAATAGGTAGGCAAAAGATGAACAGTTGAAAGTTGGAACGAGTTGAATCGGTGGGAAAATGTAGAAACTAGAAGTGAAAAACTAAATTTTGTGAAATTTTGCGAAATTTTGTGCAAATTTTAAAAGTGAAAACGTGAAATTTTTGAATTTGGCAAGTTTGGGAATGTCCCCAATGTGATTTGAATGTGTTGAAATAAGTGAATTTCAAACTGGAACAACAAAAATGTGAAATGTTGAATCTGCCATTAAGAATGAATGGGGAAAAAAATGCCACAAAATCGTGAATTTTGTGAAAACGGAAAATTTTTCGAACAAAAAAAATGTAAGCAGCCGTGTCATGAATATTTGGAATAAGTGAAAAGTGGAACGGAGTGAATCGGTTGAAGTATGTGGAAGGAGTTAAGCGTCAAAAAAGTGAGCGGAATAAGTAGAATAATAATAATAACTAGAATTTGCAATTCCTGAAGAAATTGCGTGTGAAGGTGAAGAGGTTGAATAAATACTTGGGGAATGTTGCAGAATGATGTTGAAAAGAGTTGAATCGGTTGAAAAATGTAGAAATTACAAGGGAAAAAGGAAATTTGGGAAAATTGGGTGTGAGTTACAAAATTGAAAATTTGGAATTTTGGGTAAGTGGGAAGTTGTGGAATAGGTAGGAAAATGATGAACAGTTGAAAGGTCGAATGGGTTGAATAAGTTGAAAAATGTAGAAATTAGATTAGAAAAACAAAATTGTAGAGAATTTTTGGTAAGTGGGTAGTTGTGGAATAGGAAGGCAAAAGAAGAACAGTTCAAAGTTGGAACAAGTTGAATCGGTTAAAAAATGTAGAAGTTAAAGCAAATCTTGAATCCTAATAGAGAATGAATGGGAATTAAAAGAAAAAAAATTGCACCAAGATTTTTTGAAATTTGGAACAAAAGGAAAAAAACAGCTTTAGGAGGTTCACTTTTGGGGTTAAAATGTTGAAATGGGTTTAATCGGGCAAAATTTGCAAAAGTTAGCGCAAATGTAGGTATTTAGGGCACTTAATGTTGAAATATGGTCACTTCCGGTTTGATTTGGGTCACTTCCGGTCTATTTGGGTCACTTCCGGTTTGATTAGAGGCACTTCCGGTCTAGCTGAGGTCACTTCCGGTTTATTTTGGGTCACTTCCGGTTTAAAAAGGTCACTTCCGGTTTGATTTGGGGTCACTTCCGGTTTGATTTGGGGTCACTTCCGGTTTACCTGAGGTCACTTCCGGTTCATTTGGGGTCAATTCCGGTTTGATTTGGGGCACTTCCAGTTCATTCCGGGTTCATTGGGGCACTTCAGGGTCAATCCAAGATGGCCGCCACTCTGGAAGTGGGGGTCAAGGGTTGAATTGTGGAAGTGGGGGTAAAGGGGGTGAATATGGTAAGCATAAGGTGAACAAAGTGAATAAAGTTGGAATGGGTTGAATCGGTTGAAAAATGTAGAAATTAGAAGGGAAAAACTAAATTTTGGGAAAATTTGGTGTGAATTTCAAAATTGAAAATTTGCAAATTTTGCTAAGTGGGAAGGTGTGGAATAGGTAGGCAAAAGATGAACAGTTGAAAGTTGGAACGAGTTGAATCGGTGGAAAAATGTAGAAACTAGAAGTGAAAAACTAAATTTTGTGAAATTTTGCAAAATTTTGTGCAAATTTTAAAAGTGAAAACGTGAAATTTTTGAATTTGGCAAGTTTGGGAATGTCCCCAATGTGATTTGAATGTGTTGAAATAAGTGAATTTCAAACTGGAACAACAAAAATGTGAAATGTTGAATCTGCCATTAAGAATGAATGGGGAAAAAAATGCCACAAAATCGTGAATTTTGTGAAAACGGAAAATTTTTCGAACAAAAAAAATGTAAGCAGCCGTGTCATGAATATTTGGAATAAGTGAAAAGTGGAACGGAGTGAATCGGTTGAAGTATGTGGAAGGAGTTAAGCGTCAAAAAAGTGAGCGGAATAAGTAGAATAATAATAATAACTAGAAAATGCAATTTCTGGAGAAATTGCGTGTGAAGGCGAAGACTTTGAATCACTTCTTGGGGAATGCTGGCGAATTATGCTGAAACGAGTTGAATTACTTGAGAAATGTAGAAAATAGAGGTGAAAAACGGAATTTTGGAGAATTTGGTGGAATTTCAGAATTTTGGAGAATTTGGTTGAGTTTAAAATCCTAAAATGTGGACTTTATGGCAAGTGGAATTTTGGGGAATAGGTAGGAAAAAGATGAAGAGTTGAAAGTTGGAATGGGTTGAATCGGTTGAACAATGTGAAAATTAGAGTAGAAAAACACATTTTTGGAGAATTTGTTTGAATTTAAAATTTCAAAATTTGGAATTTTTTTGTAAGGGGAAGTTGTGGAATAGGTAAGCAAAAGATGAAGAGTTGAAAGTTGGAATGGGTTGAATCGGTAGAGAAATGTAGAAATGAGAGTAGAAAAACGAAATTTTGGAGAATTTGGTTGAATTTCAAATTTGGGATTTTTGGTAAGTGGGAAGTTGTGTAATACGTAGGCAAAAGATGAAGAGTTGAAAGTTGGAATGGGTTGAATCGGTTGAAAAATGTACAAATTAGAGTCGAAAAACGAAATTTTGCAGAACTTGGTTGAATTTCAAATTTGGAATTTTTGGTAAGTGGGAAGTTGTGAAATAGGTAAGCAAAAGATGAAAAGTTGAAAGTTGGAATGGATTGAATCGGTGGCACAATGTAAAGATTAGAGTAGAAAAACAAAATGTTTAAGAATTTGGTTGAATTTCAAATTTTTAATTTTTGGTAAGTGGGAAGTTGTGGAATAGGTAGGCAAAAGATGAAGAGTTGAAAGTTGGAATGGGTTGAATCTGTTGAACAATGTAGAAATTACAGTAGAAAAACGAAATTTTGGAAATTTTGGTTGAATTTCAAATTTGGAATTTTTGGTAAGTCGGAAGTTGTGGAATAGGTAGGCAAAAGATGAAGAGTTGAAAGTTGGAATGGGTTGAATCGGTTGAACAATGTAGAAATTAGAGTAGAAAAACAAAATGTTGGAGAATTTGGTTGAATTTCAAATATGGAATTTTTGGTAAGTGGGAAGTTGTGGAATAGGTAGGCAAAAGATGAAGAGTTGAAAGTTGGAATGGGTTGAATCGGTTGAACAATGTAGAAATTAGATTAGTAAAACGAAATTTTGGAGAATTTGGTTGAATTTCAAATTTGGAATTTTTGGTAAACGGGAAGTTGTGGAATAGGTAGGCAAAACATGAACAGTTGAAAGTTGGAATGAGTTGAATCAGTTAAAAAATGTAGAAATTAGAGTAGAAAAACAAAATTTTTGAGAATTTGGTTGAATTCCAAATTTGGAATTTTTGGTAAGTGGGAAGTTGTGAAATAGGTAAGCAAAAGATGAAAAGTTGAAAGTTGGAATGGATTGAATCGGTTTCACAATGTAAAGATTAGAGAAGAAAAACCAAATGTTTGAGAATTTGGTTGAATTTCAAATTTGGAATTTTTGGTAAGTGGGAAGTTGTGGAATAGGTAGGCAAAAGATGAAGAGTTGAAAGTTGGAACGGGTTGAATCGGTTGAACAATGTAGAAATTAGAGTAGAAAAACGAAATTTTGGAGATTTTGGTTGAATTTCAAATTTGGAATTTTTGGTAAGTCGGAAGTTGTGGAATAGGTAGGCAAAAGATGAAGAGTTGAAAGTTGGAATGGGTTGAATCGGTTGAACAATGTAGAAATTAGAGTAGAAAAACAAAATGTTGGAGAATTTGGTTGAATTTCAAATATGGAATTTTTGGTAAGTGGGAAGTTGTGGAATAGATAGGCAAAAGATGAACAGTTGAAAGTTGGAATGAGTTGAATCGGTTGAACAATGTAGAAATTAGAGTAGAAAAACGAAATTTAGAAAGATTTGGTTGAATTTCAAATTTGGAATTTTTGGTAAACGGGAAGTTGTGGAATAGGTAGGCAAAACATGAACAGTTGAAAGTTGGAATGAGTTGAATCGGTTGAAAAATGTAGAAATTAGAGTAGAAAAACAAAATTTTTGAGAATTTGGTTGAATTCCAAATTTGAAAATTTGGAATTTTTCATAAGTTGGAAGTTGTGGAATAGTTAGAAAAAGATGAACAGTTGAAAGTTGGAATGGGTTGAATCGGTTGAAAAACGTAAAAGTTAGAGTGGAAAAACGAAATTTTGGAGAATTTGGTTGAATTTCAAATTTGGAATTTTTGGTAAGTGGGAAGTTGTGGAATAGGTAGGCAAAAGATGAACAGTTGAAAGTTGGAATGAGTTGAATCGGTTGAACAATGTAGAAAAAAGTGGAATGATGTAAATGTGAAATGTCGAATCTGCCATTAAGAATGAATGGGGAAAAATTTGTCGTAAGTTCGCGAATTTTGCGAAATCGGAAAATTTTCGGAACGAGAAAAATGGAAGCGCTCATCTCGTGAATATTTGGAATACGTCAAAAGTGGAACGGAGTGAATCGGATGAATTATGTGGAAGAAGAAGCGGGACAAAAAAGTGGCGGGAATAAAATAGAAGAATAATAATAATAATAATAATAATAATAATAATAGAGAATGGTGTAGAATAACATATGTGTGAAGGCCATCGCCTTCACACAATAATAAAGGACAGCAATAACAATAGTGTGAAGGTCTTCACCTTCACACTAATAATAATAATAATAATAAAGGACAGCAATAACAATAGTGTGAAGGTCTTCACCTTCACACTAATAATAAAGGACAGCAATAACAATAGTGTGAAGGTCTTCACCTTCACACTAATAATAATAATAAAGGACAGCAATAACAATAGTGTGAAGGTCTTCACCTTCACACTAATAATAAAGGACAGCAATAACAATAGTGTGAAGGTCTTCACCTTCACACTAATAAAGGACAGCAATAACAATAGTGTGAAGGTCTTCACCTTCACACTAACTAGAATTTGCAATTCCTGAAGAAATTGCGTGTGAAGGTGAAGAGGTTGAATAAATACTTGGGGAATGTTGCAGAATGATGTTGAAAAGAGTTGAATCGGTTGAAAAATGTAGAAATTACAAGGGAAAAAGGAAATTTGGGAAAATTGGGTGTGAATTACAAAATTGAAAATTTGGAATTTTGGGTAAGTGGGAAGTTGTGGAATAGGTAGGAAAATGATGAACAGTTGAAAGGTCGAATGGGTTGAATAAGTTGAAAAATGTAGAAATTAGATTAGAAAAACAAAATTGTAGAGAATTTTTGGTAAGTGGGTAGTTGTGGAATAGGAAGGCAAAAGAAGAACAGTTCAAAGTTGGAACAAGTTGAATCGGTTAAAAAATGTAGAAGTTAGAGCAAATCTTGAATCCTAATAGAGAATGAATGGGAATTAAAAGAAAAAAAATTGCACCAAAATTTTTTGAAATTTGGAACAAAAGGAAAAAAACAGCTTTAGGAGGTTCACTTTTGGGGTTAAAATGTTGAAATGGGTTTAATCGGGCAAAATTTGCAAAAGTTAGCGCAAATGTAGGTATTTAGGGCACTTAATGTTGAAATATGGTCACTTCCGGTTTGATTTGGGTCACTTCCGGTCTATTTGGGTCACTTCCGGTTTGATTAGAGACACTTCCGGTCTAGCTGAGGTCACTTCCGGTTTATTTGGGGTCACTTCCGGTTTTAAAAGGTCACTTCCGGTTTGATTTGGGGTCACTTCCGGTTTGATTTGGGGTCACTTCCGGTTTACCTGAGGTCACTTCCGGTTCATTCGGGGTCAATTACGGTTTGATTTGGGGCACTTCCGGTTCATTCCGAGTTCATTGGGGCACTTCAGGGTCAATCCAAGATGGCCGCCACTCTGGAAGTGGGGGTCAAGGGTTGAATTGTGGAAGTGGGGGTGAAGGGGGTGAATATGGTAAGCATAAGGTGAACAAAGTGAATAAAGTTGGAATGGGTTGAATCGGTTGAAAAATGTAGAAATTAGAAGGGAAAAACTAAATTTTTTGAAAATTTGGTGTCAATTTCAAAATTGAAAATTTGGAAATTTTGCTAAGTGGGAAGGTGTGGAATAGGTAGGCAAAAGATGAACAGTTGAAAGTTGGAACGAGTTGAATCGGTGGAAAAATGTAGAAATTAGAAGTGAAAAACAAAATTTTGTGAAATTTGGCAAAATTTTGTGCAAATTTTAAAAGTGAAAACGTGAAATTTTTGAATGTGGCAAGTTTGGGAATGTCCCCAATGTGATTTGAATGTGTTGAAATAAGTGAATTTCAAGCTGGAACAACAAAAATGTGAAATGTTGAATCTGCCATTAAGAATGAATGAGGAAAAATTTGCCATAAAATCGTGAATTTTGTGAAAACGGAAAATTTTTTGAACGAAAAAAATGTAAGCACTCGTGTCATGAATATTTGGAATAAGTGAAAAGTGGAACGGAGTGAATCGGTTGAAGTATGTGGAAGTAGTTAACGGACAAAAAAGTGAGCGGAATAAGTAGAATAATAATAATAAAGGACAGCAATAACAATAGTGTGAAGGTCTTCACCTTCACACTAACTAGAATTTGCAATTCCTGAAGAAATTGCGTGTGAAGGTGAAGAGGTTGAATAAATACTTGGGGAATGTTGCAGAATGATGTTGAAAAGAGTTGAATCGGTTGAAAAATGTAGAAATTACAAGGGAAAAAGGAAATTTGGGAAAATTGGGTGTGAATTACAAAATTGAAAATTTGGAATTTTGGGTAAGTGGGAAGTTGTGGAATAGGTAGGAAAATGATGAACAGTTGAAAGGTCGAATGGGTTGAATAAGTTGAAAAATGTAAAAATTAGATTAGAAAAACAAAATTGTAGAGAATTTTTGGTAAGTGGGTAGTTGTGGAATAGGAAGGCAAAAGAAGAACAGTTCAAAGTTGGAACAAGTTGAATCGGTTAAAAAATGTAGAAGTTAGAGCAAATCTTGAATCCTAATAGAGAATGAATGGGAATTAAAAGAAAAAAAATTGCACCAAAATTTTTTGAAATTTGGAACAAAAGGAAAAAAACAGCTTTAGGAGGTTCACTTTTGGGGTTAAAATGTTGAAATGGGTTTAATCGGGCAAAATTTGCAAAAGTTAGCGCAAATGTAGGTATTTAGGGCACTTAATGTTGAAATATGGTCACTTCCGGTCTATTTGGGTCACTTCCGGTTTGATTAGAGACACTTCCGGTCTAGCTGAGGTCACTTCCGGTTTATTTGGGGTCACTTCCTGTTTTAAAAGGTCACTTCCGGTTTGATTTGGGGTCACTTCCGGTTTGATTTGGGGTCACTTCCGGTTTACCTGAGGTCACTTCCGGTTCATTCGGGGTCAATTCCGGTTTGATTTGGGGCACTTCCGGTTCATTCCGAGTTCATTGGGGCACTTCAGGGTCAATCCAAGATGGCCACCACTCTGGAAGTGGGGGTCAAGGGTTGAATTGTGGAAGTGGGGGTGAAGGGGGTGAATATGGTAAGCATAAGGTGAACAAAGTGAATAAAGTTGGAATGGGTTGAATCGGTTGAAAAATGTAGAAATTAGAAGGGAAAAACTAAATTTTTTGAAAATTTGGAAATTTTGCTAAGTGGGAAGGTGTGGAATAGGTAGGCAAAAGATGAACAGTTGAAAGTTGGAACGAGTTGAATCGGTGGAAAAATGTGGAAATTAGAAGTGAAAAACAAAATTTTGTGAAATTTGGCAAAATTTTGTGCAAATTTTAAAAGTGAAAACGTGAAATTTTTGAATGTGGCAAGTTTGGGAATGTCCCCAATGTGATTTGAATGTGTTGAAATAAGTGAATTTCAAACTGGAACAACAAAAATGTGAAATGTTGAATCTGCCATTAAGAATGAATGGGGAAAAATTTGCCATAAAATCGTGAATTTTGTGAAAACGGAAAATTTTTTGAACGAAAAAAATGTAAGCACCCGTGTCATGAATATTTGGAATAAGTGAAAAGTGGAACGGAGTGAATCGGTTGAAGTATGTGGAAGTAAGAAATCAGATCAGAAAACCTTTATTGTCATTCTACATAGTACAATGAAATTGGAGACCTCCATCCAGTGCATGAGGTAGACACAAGTAACATAGTCAAGTAATCGACTAGTAGAAAAAGTAGATGAAATAATCAGAAACAGTAGTGCGGACAAAGTGCAGTAATAGTGCAGGAGGAAAGTGTCATCAGTGTCGGCTGGAGTTGAGGGCGGCTATGGCTTGGGGAAAGAAACTGTTTCTGAGTCTGTTTGTCCTGGTCTTCATTTGCCTGTAGCGTCTTCCAGAGGGCAACAGGTCAAACAGGGCGGAGCCAGGGTGGGAGCTGTCCGCTGAGATGGCCTTAGCCCTGCTGAGGCAGCGGGTAGTGTAGATGTCCGTAAGGGAGGGGAGAGGGCGGCCGATGATCCTCTGGGCTGCCTTCACCACTCTCTGCAGCTTCTCCCTGTCAGCGGCGGTGGAGCTGCCGAACCATACTACGATGCAGTAGGTCAGTAGACTCTCGATGGAAGATCGGTAGAAGGTCAGCAACAGGTCGGTGTTGAGGTTGTACCTCCTGAGGACTCTCAGGAAGTGTAACCGCTGCTGAGCCTTCTTGACGATGGTGGTGATGTTCTCTGACCAGGAGATCCGGTCAGAGATGTGGACGCCCAGGTACTTGGTGCTGTGGACCCTCTCCACCTGCTCGCCGTTGATGAAGAGGGGAGTTGGCTCAGGGCTGTGTCTTCTGAAGTCTATGATGAGCTCGTTGGTCTTCTTGGTGTTCAGAGCGAGATTGTTCTCAGAGCACCAGTCGACCAGCTCCAGGACCTCCTCTCTGTAGGCTACCTCATCGCCATTGGAGATGAGACCGACCACAGTGGTATCGTCGGCGAACTTGACAATCCGGTTGTGGTTGTGAGCCGGTCTGCAATCATGAGTGTAGAGGCAGAAGAGGAGGGGGCTCAACACACAGCCCTGTGGGGAGCCGATGCTCAGCGTACGGGTGGAGGAGAGGCGGGAGCCAACTCTCACAGCCTGGAGTCGGTTGGTCAGAAAGTCATTAATCCAGGCACATGTGAGAGAGGGGAGTCCGAGAGTGTCCAGCTTTGTGGTGAGTCTGTCCGGGAGGATGGTGTTGAATGCCGAACTGTAATCCACAAAGAGCATCCGGACATAGCTCTGCTGCTGCTCCAGGTGGTTCACCGCACAATGGAGGGCTACGGCGATGGCGTCTTCTGTGGATCTGTTGGTCCGGTATGCAAACTGGTGGGGGTCGAGGTGTGGGGGAAGATAATCCTTGATGTGCTGAAGAACCAGCCTCTCAAAGCACTTCATGATCACCGGAGTGAGGGCCACTGGCCGGTAATCATTCAGGCTAGAGATGGCCGACTTCTTCGGCACTGGGATGATGGTTGAGGTTTTCAGGCAGGGCGGGACGGTTGCTAGGGCCAGGGAGCGGTTGAATATCGTGGTGAAGGTGGGGGCGAGCTCCTCAGCGCATGCCCTCAGCACCTTGCCGGGGACCCCATCCGGGCCTGTGGCCTTTCTGGGATTCACTGTAAGGAGCACCTTTCTGACCTTGTGCTCCTGAACAGTGAGTGGAGTGATGTCAGAGCTGGGTGGGGGAGGGGGCAGGGCAGGGACAGGGGAGTGCTGCTGGGATGTTCCAAACCGAGCAAAGAAGCTGTTTAGCTCCTCTGCCAGCTGTGCGCCTTGGTCTTCGACTTGAGCGGCACTGCCCCTGAAGTTGGTGATCTCCTGGATGCCCTGCCACACCTTGCGGCCATTGTTGCTGGACAGGTGGGACTCGATGCGTTTTCTGTGGTCCGCTTTCGCCCGTTTGACTCCTCTCCTCAGCTCAGCTCTGGCAGCGCTGTACAGAGCTCTGTCTCCTGACCTGAAGGCGGTGTCGCGGGCTCTGAGGAGAGAGCGGACCTGGCTGCACATCCAGGGTTTCTGGTTAGGGAAGACCCGGATGGTTTTGGTCACAGTCACATTGCTGACGCAGAACTGGATGTAGCCCAGAACTGTGTCTGTGTGTGTCCCCAGCTCCTGGTGGTCGAACAGGTCCCAGTCTGTCCGTTGAAAACAGTCTTTGAGTTTGTGGAGTGCATCCTCAGGCCAGGAGGTGATGGTCCTTAAGGTGGGTCTGAGTTTGCGTCTGAGGGGGGTGTAGGCAGGGAAGAGCAGGAGGGACAGATGGTCTGATTGCCCGAGGTGGGGGAGGGGGATAGCTCTGTATGCATGTTTGATGTTGGTGTAGACATGGTCCAGGGTGTTCTCACCTCGTGAAGCACACTTTACGTGCTGGTGGAAATTTGGCAGAACAGTCTTTAAGTTGGCCTTGTTAAAATCCCCCGCTACAATGTGGAAGCCATCAGGGTGAGCCCGTTGTTGTTCACTCACAGCTCTCAGCAGGAGAGAGAGTGCCGTGCTTACGTCAGCGTCGGGTGGAATGTAAACAGCAATGACGATAACAACAGCTAGCTCCCTCGGGAGGAAAAAAGGCCGGCACCTGACTGCCATGTACTCGAGGTCCGGACAGCAGTGGCTGCCTACGATGGTCGCATTGTTGCACCAGTTTTCGTGCACATACATACAAAGCCCCCCACCTCTGCGTTTACCAGAGTCCAATGTTCTGTCCGCGCGTAGCAGGGAGCGGCTTGCTAGCTGCATGCTAGCATCGGGGATATCCGGGCGCAGCCAGGTTTCGGTTATAATAATCACACAACAGTCCCGGACGTAGTGGTTTCCCGTGAGCTGTAGATCCAGGTCATCCATTTTATGCAGCAGGGATCTGGCGTTGGAGAGAAACAGGCTCGGGAGAGGCGGCTTGTGCGGTTGTTTACGTAGCCTTAGCATTAGGCCAGACCGACGGCCTCGCTTTTGCTTCCTCTCTCTTCTTCGCCTGCGTCGCCTCCCAGACCCGACAACAATCCACGGAGACCCCGGCGGTCTCGCAATCTCGTCTGGGATGTTGTGCTTGCGGTGAGTAAGTAGTACTAGTTAACGGACAAAAAAAGTGAGCGGAATAAGTAGAATAATAATAATAAAGGACAGCAATAACAATAGTGTGAAGGTCTTCACCTTCACACTAATAATAAAGGACAGCAATAACAATAGTGTGAAGGTCTTCACCTTCACACTAATAATAGAGAATGGTGTAGAATAACATATGTGTGAAGGCCATCGCCTTCACACAATAATAATAGAGAATGGTGTAGAATAACATATGTGTGAAGGCCATCGCCTTCACACAATAATAGAGAATGGTGTAGAATAACATATGTGTGAAGGCCATCGCCTTCACACAATAATAATAATAATAATAATAATAATAATAATAATAATAATAGAGAATGGTGTAGAATAACATATGTGTGAAGGCCATCGCCTTCACACAATAATAATAATAGAGAATGGTGTAGAATAACATATGTGTGAAGGCCATCGCCTTCACACAATAATAGAGAATGGTGTAGAATAACATATGTGTGAAGGCCATCGCCTTCACACAATAATAGAGAATGGTGTAGAATAACATATGTGTGAAGGCCATCGCCTTCACACAATAATAGAGAATGGTGTAGAATAACATATGTGTGAAGGCCATCGCCTTCACACAATAATAATAGAGAATGGTGTAGAATAACATATGTGTGAAGGCCATCGCCTTCACACAATAATAATAGAGAATGGTGTAGAATAGCATATGTGTGAAGGCCATCGCCTTCACACAATAATAGAGAATGGTGTAGAATAACATATGTGTGAAGGCCATCGCCTTCACACAATAATAATAGAGAATGGTGTAGAATAGCATATGTGTGAAGGCCATCGCCTTCACACAATAATAATAGAGAATGGTGTAGAATAGCATATGTGTGAAGGCCATCGCCTTCACACAATAATAGAGAATGGTGTAGAATAACATATGTGTGAAGGCCATCGCCTTCACACAATAATAGAGAATGGTGTAGAATAACATATGTGTGAAGGCCATCGCCTTCACACAATAATAGAGAATGGTGTAGAATAACATATGTGTGAAGGCCATCGCCTTCACACAATAATAATAATAATAATAGAGAATGGTGTAGAATAACATATGTGTGAAGGCCATCGCCTTCACACAATAATAATAATAATAATAATAATAATAATAATAATAGAGAATGGTGTAGAATAACATATGTGTGAAGGCCATCGCCTTCACACAATAATAATAATAGAGAATGGTGTAGAATAACATATGTGTGAAGGCCATCGCCTTCACACAATAATAATAATAATAATAATAGAGAATGGTGTAGAATAACATATGTGTGAAGGCCATCGCCTTCACACAATAATAATAGAGAATGGTGTAGAATAACATATGTGTGAAGGCCATCGCCTTCACACAATAATAATAGAGAATGGTGTAGAATAACATATGTGTGAAGGCCATCGCCTTCACACAATAATAATAATAATAGAGAATGGTGTAGAATAACATATGTGTGAAGGCCATCGCCTTCACACAATAATAATAATAGAGAATGGTGTAGAATAACATATGTGTGAAGGCCATCGCCTTCACACAATAATAGAGAATGGTGTAGAATAACATATGTGTGAAGGCCATCGCCTTCACACAATAATAATAGAGAATGGTGTAGAATAACATATGTGTGAAGGCCATTGCCTTCACACAATAATAGAGAATGGTGTAGAATAACATATGTGTGAAGGCCATCGCCTTCACACAATAATAGAGAATGGTGTAGAATAACATATGTGTGAAGGCCATCGCCTTCACACAATAATAATAGAGAATGGTGTAGAATAACATGTGTGAAGGCCATCGCCTTCACACAATAATAGAGAATGGTGTAGAATAACATATGTGTGAAGGCCATCGCCTTCACACAATAATAGAGAATGGTGTAGAACAGGGGTCACCAACCTTTCTTAAACGGAGAGCTACTTCCTGGGTACTGATTAAGGCAAAGGGCTACCAGTTTGACACACACTTCTGAAATAGCCAATTTGCTCAATTTAGCTTTCACTTTGTGTTATTATTGTCATTTCCAGTTCTCATGTATGTGTGATTTTAACAAGAATAGCAAAAATAAAGTCAAACCTCGGTTTTTGACCACAATCTGTTCCAGAAGGCGGTTCGAGAAGCAAATCGGTGGAATTCCGAATCCATTTTTCCCATTACAAATAATAGAAAAAATTTTAGTCCGTTCCAGGACTAAAAAAAAAAAAACCTTTTTTTTTTTTTTTTAAACATTTTTTTCATTTGCGCATTTTTCTCCGATCGCGCAACTGCAGCGCACCACCGAACGCGCAACCGTAGCGCGTCGCCGACCGCGCAACTGCACAGCGCTGGTCGCATTATTGTGACAGAGCCGTCGCTGAAATTTAGAAAATATTTTTAAAGTCCTGATGTACTTTCTAAAATTTAAGTGGACTTCAGTGCTCGGGGAGCTTTATTTGGTCCGATCGCGCAACTGCAGCGCGCCGGGCGCTCAGTGTCGCATTGCTTTAAGAGCGTCTTTGTGTTATAGGATGGCTTAATGCTCCCACTTGCTTTCTTTGGAGGCATGATTAGAGATTAATACAATCCTCAAAGTAACGAAAATACAATTACTACAGATTCAGTCGGCATCCGGGCCGCGCGGTCGGGTTTTCTCGGGTCCTCCCGGCTCATCTCGTGAGGTTCGACCTCCGAATTTTGTTCAACAACCGAAGCATAAAAATCTCGAATTTTTTGTTCAAATTCTGATTTGTTCGAGAACCGGGACGTTCGGAAACCGAGGTTTGACTGTAAAATAAATAGATGCAGCTCACAGACAAGTGCCGCTATTTGAGCTAATTTTAGAACAGTCCTGCGGGCGACTCATGCGGACCTCACGGGCTACCTGGTGCCCGCGGGCACCGTGTTGGTGACCCCTGGTGTAGAATAACATATGTGTGAAGGCCATCGCCTTCACACAATAATAATAATATTAGAGAATGGTGTAGAATAACATATGTGTGAAGGCCATCGCCTTCACACAATAATAGAGAATGGTGTAGAATAACATATGTGTGAAGGCCATCGCCTTCACACAATAATAATAATAGAGAATGGTGTAGAATAACATATGTGTGAAGGCCATCGCCTTCACACAATAATAGAGAATGGTGTAGAATAACATATGTGTGAAGGCCATCGCCTTCACACAATTAAAGCATTTGACTTTGGACTTGGACATTAACCATATACTATTGTATTATTATATTTATAAGATTAAACAATATCAATATTTCTAATTGACAAAAGTGCTAATTAATGATGAACAGCATTTCAACCACAGATCCAGAATTATTTTAACTTTGAAAGTGACCATATGAACATTCACGTTTGTGAGGTCATAATTTTTATAGAGACTAGAGAAGAAAAGGGAGGGACAAGGTCAGGCTATACTCAAATTGAAAACTCCCATTTTAATAAATCAAAAAGTGCAAAAGAGCAAGGAGGAAAAAAAAACGCTGAAACATCCATCAAACATTTACCAACAATTAACACAGGTAAATTGTAATTGTGGTTACAACACTGAGTTTATTTCTACAAAGCAAAGATGTAATTCTTAGTTGTGAATGAGCAGAATTATATAACCAACCCATTCAATATTGATATGAATCTAGACAGTCTTTAAAAAAAAAATGTTAACTTTGAGAGATTTTACAATCCATGAATAAAATTATGCATGTTGCAGGTACCCACTATTTATATACATCGCAAACAGCTCCTTTTCTTTATGTGCAACTGAAAACATCATTGGGTGTTTTTTAGCAACAGGTATTGACATGCAATATCAGGTACATTGGTAATAACTGCATAAAAATGACATTGCCATGCTGTAGTTTGAAGAATTAAAAGAAAGATGTGTCAGAGGAGAAGGCCCCCACAAGTCTAAATTCCTCTCTCGTCAATACACAGAAAAGCCGTTGAGGAAGAGCCTTGGAATACGGTGCTGGTCGAGGGATGCATGTACGCAACAAAATTTCCCGGCCAGCTGGCGAAGGGAAATCACGAATTTTGCTGTCTCCTTCTGTCAGCTTCCTTTCTTCTTCCTTTCTCGGTTCAGACTCTTTATCCAGAATGGCAGTCTATGGGCAAACATACAACAAATAACTATAACATCCAAATGAGCAAATAATGAATGTGCTTTTTTATTTTCTTTTGGTAAAATGTAAATAAAAATAGAAAATTCTCGTAATGAGACAAATCAGACAGCTGACTCTTTCGAGTCTGAGAAGTGGAATTGTAAGGACTTTGTGGGGAGGCAGGCTTTTGTCAAGTCAAGTTTATTTTATTTATTTGTATAGCCCTACATCACAAGCAGTCTCAAAGGGCTTTTGGAGTTTGTATGCTCTCCTCGTGCCTGGTTGGGTTTTCGCAAGGTATTTTGTTTCCTTCTACATTCCAAATACATGCAGGTGACTGAAGGCTCTAAATTCTTAGCAGGTGTGAACGTGCGTTTGAATGATTGTTTATTTATACCCTGCGATTGGTAAGCGACCGGTTCGCTGTGTAACAAGCCTCTCGCTCTAAGATGGGCTCCAGCACTTCCGCAACCATACTGAGATACAAGGTTCGGAAAATGAATGAATGAATGAGTACAGATGAAAAAATTGTATGAAAAAGTACTACATTTTTTACTTTTATTCAGAAAATGTATGAGGTATGTATATTCAAACAGCATACACCGTTCAAAAGTTTGAGGTCACTTAGAAATGTACTTAATTTAAAAATAAAATCGTTATCTTTCAATGAGGATAACATTAAGCCAATCAGGAATACACTCTATATATTGTTAATGTGGTAAATGACTATTCGAGCTACAAACGTCTGCTTTTTAACGCACTGCATCGGTGTATAAAGACCCATTTCCAGCAACCATCCCTCCAGTGTTCTAATGGTCCATTGTGTTTGCTTTCAAAATCTTCAAAATCTCTTATGCACACACTCACACACATTCTCTTGCACACTCTCAAACACTCACTGAGTTTTTCCCCGCCCTCTTGGGAGCTTAAGGTCAGCGGATGTTTTGAGAATAATTGTCAATTTGTTTTGTATATGTGAAGCCCTTTAAGACTGCTTGTGATTTAGGGCTATATAAATAAAGTTGACTTGACATTCTCACTCACGCGCACACGCGCGCACACCTGTTTGAGTAGGCCTCCTTGGCACACACGAATAGATCAGTAGCTTGAGCTATGCTGTTACATCGCTGTGACCTTTCTCTTGCTTTCACTGGCTTTCCCTTCTCTATGACACTGCACATACTACGTAGGAGTTGATCTCAGTTAAGACTGCATGGTCACACAATCACACAGGCTCGGCAGAGTCGCCCCCTTGCAGGTGGGCAGCCAAGACGATAAGAGTAGGTATCCTAGAGGTCGGGGTGAGACCTTCTTCCACAATCTCGCAGAGGAGGCTCCATGGCCATGTCTAAATCTTTCTGGAATCCATTAAATAGGTCAACTGCAGTTTTCTGGTAGTTACTATTAGCATAGCAAGTATTAAAGTTAAAAAAAAAAGGGAAAATATAGTATATCACACCCATACGCACACACAACAACAAAGGAGTGATGCTTACCTCTTTCGTAATAAGAAACAGCCTGTGGATGATGCCACCAACCTTTCCCTGACCAGCTCCAATCACCACAACTTCAGGCTCTTCTAGCAAAGAGTTAAGAAATCTGAAAAAAATAAAATAAAAGTAAAGTGGTCAAGTCATCAAATTTAAATGCACACACATTCAACAAAAGCCCCCAATGCTTCTTAAAAATCCAAGATGTCAAGTAACTAAGTAAAAACACTTAATTACTATATTAGGCAAAGCAAAGTAATTCAAAGTTCTCTATCAGTGATTCTTCCGTCCCACACAGGGTTTGAACTCGTGGTGCAACATCAATGACTTAGAAGCGCAGAGCATCGATCACCGATCACTAAGCTAATGTGTAAAGTGTGTAAATTTGGTTATGGTGTATGGTGTTTTTTTTAGAAATGGTTCAGTAGTGACCCTCATAAATTTTTGGTTGAAAGTTTCGTGTAGCTTTAAGAAAATGGGAGGCTGAACTGTGCAAGACCTACAAAAACGTCATTCACTAAACCTAACAAAGTCTGACATTTTGATTTTACCATATATTTCGGACTATAAGCTGCGACTTTTTTCTCAAATTTTGAACCCTGCGGCTTATATAGGATTTTTTCTGTGATTTTTGTGATGACTTGATCACTTTTATACACTCGTAAAAAGGCTGAGGACTGCTGTTGTGCGGCACTGCTTTGCTGGGCGGAGGGATATGTGACACGGAAGAAAAGTGGTGTGTTGATCGCATGTCCATCCGCCAGGCAAATAGTGCTGTGTAATTCACACAAAGAAGCGACAGAACGAGATCAAGACGGACATTACTGAAAGGAAGTTTGTATACACACCGTCATTATGGGGGACAAATGAAACGCATATTATACCGCTTGTAAGTTAAACGCAGTCAATTTGGCCCATTGTTGATGACATCGTGTTGCGTTACCCTTTTCTTTCTTTCTTTCCCAGTCACGTCTACTCGGGAGCTATACGTGAAGCTCGCTAGTTTAATGTAACTTAGCGCTTCGTGCATGAATAAAATTTGCATGAACAGACCCTCATCATAGAAAATGCTAGAAGAGATGCATAAAAGCGACGACAAAAGAGAGACTGAGACGGTGTGGCGAAGGATATCTAACGCTATTCCAATCGGACACTGAGGAGGAAGACTTCGATGGTTTCAGTGCACAGGAGGAAGATGAAGACGGCTCTTTTTTTACTTTTACTGGTATGTTTTTTAACGAACCCTGTTAGTGCTGTACTACCGTGTTGCTGCTGTGTTACCGCCGCGTCTCAGTGACTTTTACTTGTATGTTTTTTTTTAATCCAGCCCTATTAGTGCTGTGTTACTTCCGTGTTGCTGCGGTATTACTCCCGTGTCACAGGCAGTGTTTGGAAAGAAATGTTAAGGTATGTTATTAAAACTTTAAAAAGGCTTTCTGTGTACCGTCTTTCTTTGTAAATAACTCGCGTGCACACTTCCGTGTTGCTGCGGTACTCCTGCTGCATCACAGGCAGCGTTTCGAAAGACCTGTTACAGTATGTTAATAAAACCTTAAAAGGCTTTCTGTGTACTGTCTTTCTTTGTAAATAACTCGTGCGCACGTGCGGCTTATATAAGAAAAAAAATATATCCCTGGATTTTAGCTGGTGCGGTTTATAGTCTGAAAATTACGGTACTTTGGAATTTGGCCTAACTTTAGTGTGTGTGTGTGTGTGTGTGTGTGTGTGTGTGTGTGTGTGTGTGTGTGTGTGTGTGTGTGTGTGTGTGTGTGTGTGTGTTTGTGTGCAAATTAAAGTTAGGACCTCTAGGTTTTTCAAACGAACTCATTTATTAACTGTAGCCGCCTTCGGATTAATGAACTGATTTCAGGTTAAGATTAAACCTTCTTAAACTAGTATAGTAAAAAACGTGGTGCCCCTTGTAGCGGTTGATCATACTGCAGGCAGTCGATTTTTGCCACCACTAACAAAATGATTAATTATTTAAGTAACTAATTAATAATTGGTTACTTATTTAGTTAATTTGAGCATTAATTACCACATATTTGCTACAGCTGTTTGCAAAGAAAGATAGTGTTTTTGAGGGTATAAACCTGGGCTCAAAATTGTAAATCTTTACACACACACCAGGCCTTGAAAATTAATTACATTTGGAGCAATCTAAATGTGTGGGAACACAAGAAACTTTGCACACTCATTTGGGCTGGTGAAATTATCAATATATTATAGTCAATTGGGCTTGCGATATGGCCATAACTTCATATCTTGATATTTTTGCCTGATACCTCATTAACGATGAGATAACAATATGGTTCAGTGAAAATGAAATACAAAACAAAATTATCCGCGGGCGTGGTGGAACCTATCCCAGCAGTCATCGGGGAGTAGGCGGGGGACACCCTGAACTGGTTGCCAGCCAATCGCAAGGCACACAGAGACGAACAACCATTCGAACTCGCACTCACACCTAGGGACAATTTGGAGTGCTCAATCGGCCTACCAAGCATGTTTTTTGTTTTTTTTTGGTAATGTGGGAAGAAACCGGAGTGCCCGGAGAAAATCCACACGGGCCCAGGGAGAAAATGCAAACTCCACACAGGGAGGGCCGGAGGTGGAATAGAACCCGCACCCTCCTAACTGTGAGGCGGTTGTGCTAACCAGTGCACCCAAAAGGATGTTGAAAGTGTATTTTTTTTACTGTTTGCCATCAACAAAGTGACAAGTAAATTGAAAATAATGAAATTTCCATTGTACTCCAACTGTGTTTTAATGATAAATAAATGCTAGAACAGAAGTGATTATTGTTCGTGTGCGTGCATGTTAGCTGCATCATGTTGCACGACCTTAGTAAGGATGAGCAGTTCAGAGTATGGATAAATGTGTTGTGTGGCTTGGGCTGAAAAATAACCAAAAAGACAGTTTGCGCTTGAAGTCACATGACGATGTTTGTTTATGCCTGGTTTGCATTTGTTGGCTCCCCATACAATATGCTGCAATAAATGACTTTTAATTAATCTTAAATGACTTTTTATTAATCTACAAAAAAATAGTGGCAGTAAAGGAATATGCGTGTTACTACAGAAATAGGATATGGCTTACGCGGAAGTGGATTTATCGCGTTATATACTGTCACGAAGCGGCTGCGTTTGCTTCTTCGGTCTGCTCCCTCCTTCGCTTACACTCTCTCTTGACTGGCCTGTCGATAGTGATGGGAAATTGAAGCTTCATATGTGCTTCATGAACCAATTGTATTTTTTACTCCTGTAAATGGCACTCTTGGTTTACATAAAGAGGTTTAAGAAATGGCAGGAAACTGTGGTTACAGCCCAATGGCGAATAGGGAGTGCCATAGAGAGATCAATAAACAACAACTGGGTCATTTAAAGTGAAGACACCTTGCAATTTTAGTATTGACACAAAGTTGATACACAATTTGCTTTGGCATTATAAAATGATGTGGTGGACCAAATATGCCCCCCAGGCCTTGAGTTTGACACCTGTGGTTTGGAGTTGGTCCAGTGTTTTCCCAACAACTAACCCTGGGTGTCCTCTGATATAAAGGCTCTGCTTAATGAGAAGAAGAGAGCCTTTGATTCGGGGGACGTGGTGGAGCTGCGTAGAGTCCAGAAGGAACTCCGGCTGAAGATCAGGGAGGGGAAGGAGAACTACAGGAGGAGGCTAGAGAAGTAAATGGAGCTTAACAACACCAGGAACATCTGGAGGGGTCTGCAATCCATCTCGGGCCATGGTACAGGGGTTGATCGGAAACCAGCTGGTGGGGACAAGGACTGGGCGGATGAACTCAATCTGTTCTTCAACAGATTTGATTCCGCCTCCCCCCCGCCCCTTCACCCCTCTCCTTCCCCGGTCTGCTCCCCCCCCCCCTCCGCACCTCAGCCTGCCACCTTAAACACTCCAGCCCCCCCGCCAGCTCACCAACCCCCTCTCATGCCCCCGAAAACACTCTTCAGTCTTCACTCCACCAGCCCAATCTTCCAACACCCCCCTCTCCTTTACAGTTCTTCGGGTGAGGAGTCACCTCAGAAAGATCAAGGCAGGGAAGGCCCCGGGCCCAGACGGCATCTGACCAAGACTGCTCAGGGACTGTGCGGACCAGCTGAGTGGCGTGGTCATGTACCTGTTCAACCTGAGCCTGAACAAAGCCCTGTGGAAGACCTCCTGCGTGGTCCCCGCACCAAAGGTGCCGCGCCCAAAGGAGCCTACCACTTCAGGCCTATTGCCTTGACTTCCCACCTGATGAAGACTATGGAGAGGATCGTCCTGGGTCACCTGCGTTCACTGGTGGGATCGCAGCTGGACCCCCTGCAGTTTGCCTATAGGCCTGGTGTTGGGGTGGACGATGCAGTAATTTATTTACTGCACACCGACAGGCCGCAGTATGTGAGGTTATATTGCTGGACCAAGGACTTCCAGGTGACCTGCCACTGCACTACACTGTGAGGTGGCTGTCAAAAGGCAAGGTGCTCGCTCGCTCGCTTCTTTTGAGATTTTGGATGCCGTGAAACTGTTCATGGAGGAGAAGGACAAGGACTATCCCGAGCTCTCGGACGTCAAGTGGATTATGGATCGACATGTTGTGTCACTTGGACAGACTGAACCTGACCCTGCAGGGTAAGTTAAAAATGCTGCCTGACCTGGTGCAAAGTGTGTTTGCGTTTGTCAACAAACTGAAGCTGTTCAAGGAGCATATTCAAAAGGGAGATTTAACACATTTTGCCACTCTGATAAAAGCCAGCAGGCAAATCACCAATGCCGCCCTGAATAAGCAAAGAGCCAGAGATGCAACACTAGTTGAAAACCTGCATGGAAGCTTTGTCATCCGGTTCCGTGATATACAACTGAAAAGGCCATAGATTACGTTCCTCGTCGACCCATTTAATGTGGAGACGGACTGTTTGAAAGCCTCACTCGTCACAGATGAGGCTGCGGCTGAGTTGGAGATGATCGCTCTTTTTAAGGAGGACCAACTGAAACCTGCTTTAAGGGAAGGGACCATTGAGTTCTGGAAAAGTGTGCCAATGGAAAAATACCCCAATGTCAAACGGGCTGCGCTGAAGATACTGTCAATGTTTGGGTCAACATACATCTGCGAGTCTGTCTTTTCTACCCTGAAGCACCTGAAATCAAAGCATCGATCCGTTCTGACTGACACCCATGTGAAAGAATTGCTTCGAATGGCAACAACAGAATACAAGCCAGATTTGAAGAGGATTGTTCAAGGCAAGGAATGCCAGAAGTCGCACTAAGCAACATGGATAGTAAGTAAAAAAAAACACGATTGTAAATTATTATGTTTTTGTTTGTGAACTGAGAGTTTGTGTGTGTGTGAGATAGTGGACACAATGTTCATTGTTGAAAATGACTGGGCTGTGGTCTTAGTACTGTAAAATTTCTGTCATTATCATGTTGGTGTGTGACTTGATAATGTCACACAATAAATTTGTCTGAGCAGAGATGTGTGTGTGTGTGTGTATAAGACGAAGGGATGATGTTCATGTGTGCCCACGTGTATGATGTGGCTCTTTGCGGTAACACAGTAAGGAATGTGGCTCTTAGTCTCTGACTGGTTGGCCACCCGTGCCCTATGCTAAGATGTACAAAAAATAAGCTATGATTTTTTTGTTTTTTTTTGGAATGCCCATTTCTGGACCACTTTTGCACATTAAAGAAGCTCATATTTTGCACACTTGTCTTAGAGCAGGAGTGGGTAATTCTGGTCCTCGAGGGCCGGTGTCCTGCATGTTTTCTATTTCACCCTGTTGCAACACACCTGATTCAAATAGTCAGATAATTAGCAAGGTCTGCAGAAGCTGGATAACCATCCTGATCATTTGAATCAGGTGTGTTGCAACAGACCTATAAAACATGCGGGACACCAGCCCTCGAGGACCGGAATTACCCACACCTCTGTCTTAGAGGGTTCTACCAACTGACTTCAGATTGGGCTGGACATCTTAAGGCGTTGTGGCGGATACATTTGAATCAAGATTGGCTTGATCTATTGTGAGTACGCACCACTTATGTGCCCCCCTGGATATAACTTACAGTCTTAGTTTCTCTCTTTGGTCTTCATTCTCAGCCTCAGCAATACCAAACTTTGTCTTAAGAGACCGAAACTGGGCGATGATCATTTCCATGGCAATCAAAGAGTCAATGCAATCCTATAGAAGAGAAATGTCACAAACAGATATCTCAAGATTTGAGCAGTACAAAATTCAGACATCTTTGCTGCCCTTTAAGAATAAATACAACTGAAAGACATTTTATATAAGTGTGGTTCTCAGAGAGTGTGGTCCGACTGGATGGGTCAAATGCAACCTTATTTCAAGAATTTACAATTTACAATCAATCACCACATTTCACTGTTTACAATATTGCACACATATTGCAGAGATGAAATAAAATGACTGAGATTTGAACAGTGATTTGTGTGTGAATGCAAACTGAGTGTTGAATAATAGCCATCGTGGCAACTTTCTCTGTGCCATCACAAAACAACCATGTAACCATGTAAGAGCTCTTAATACCTTTAAACGTCATCAGCTTCAAAGACAGCAGTTATCAATAAACTGGCAGAATGTCAATGCTACACAATACCATTTAATTGAGTCCTACGCTGTACATTGTTGTGATGATGCGCCAATATAAAAAATAGGTTGGATGGCCTGACGTCTGTGTCACTTTAACTAGCACAAAAAAACTGAGACCCTGCCGCACAAAAAACTACATACCGTAATTTTCGGACTATAAGTCGCGTTTTTTTTCATAGTTTGGGTGGGGGGCGACTTATACTCAGTAGCGACTTATATGTGAATTTTTTCGCAAATTTTCAAAATTCCAAAATCCGTGATGTAGTGAAACCGCGATAAACGAACTGCGATGTAGCAAGGGATTACTGTCATTTGACCTACAAGTAACGTCAGCAGCGCGGCGGTTGTTAACATAAGGACAAAGGATTCTATCACGGGATGACGAAGATGACGAAGGGCCCCACGTTTGAAGGATTTAATGATTTGGAGTGACACAAGGTTTGAAAAACGTATTTATGTTATAGTTATTTGATATATTTTATTTCATGTAGCAACTTGTATGTTTTTATCGTTACAGTTCAGTAGTTGTTGGCTCGTTGAACTCCATCCATCCATCCATCCATTTTCTGAACCCCTTAGTCCCCACGGGGGTCGCGGGCGTGCTGGAGCCTATCCCAGCCGTCATCGGGCAGTAGGCGGGGGACACCCTGAACTGGTTGCCAGCCAATCGCAGGGCACACAGAGACAGACAACCATTCGCACTCACACTCACACCTAGGGACAATTTGGAGTCTTCAATCGGCCTACCAAGCATGTTTTTGGAATGTGGGAGGAACCCGGAGTGCCCGGAGAAAACCCACGCGGGCCCGGGGAGAACATGCAAACTCCACACAGCGAGGGCCGGAGGTGGAATCGAACCCGCACCCTCCTAACTGTGAGGCGGACGTGATACCCAGTGCTCCACCGAGCCGTTGAACTCTTGTTTTGTTAAATAAAGAGCCGTTTACCAAACCCACATGTTTCCTGGTACTTTGTTAACGCTACAATATAGTTGTATACTAGATCTGTGCGGCGCGCACGCAGCGTTGTTGACATAAAGGACGAGGAATTTGATCGATGGATTTAATGATTAGGAGTGACACAGATGGTTTGATAATATTGTTGTTATATGATAGTTATTTGAAATATACTTTATATATCGTTATATGGGTCTGTGGAATAATTAGAAATGCAATTTACGAGTCCGACGTCAGCGATGGATTAAATCGATGGATTTAATGAATTGGAGTGACACAGATGGTTTGATAAACGTGTTACTTATGTAATACTTATTTGAATAACTCTGAATGTTACTCAGGCCCGTTCTCAGCTCCTTGTTTGTGTATATGTCACGTTAGCATGCCGTATCGTTTAGCCTGTTGTTACTGGTTCATGTCTGTTCTTGGTGTTGAATTTTGACAAATAAATTTGCCCCAAAAGTGCGACTTATATGTTTATATATGTTTTTTTTCACTGTATTGTACATTTTATGGCTGGTACAACTTATACTCCGGTGCGACTCATAGTCCGAAAATTACGGTATGTGCTGAAATGCTTTACGGCATACGTCACTTCCCCCTGTCCTTGCAAAGATGGAAGTTGATAAAATTGTCTACGCACCATTACTGCTGGCAGAAGCTCCACAATATCCAAAGAAACGGCTGCAAGATGTTAACATAGTAACAATAACATGAATGATAATGGCGGCAGGGGGGAAGTTAGAGAACGAGATTTGAACCTGTGATGCGCAGGATTGAAGTAGGTTTTTTTTCACGACAACCGCTCTCTATGTGCTGCGAAGCAGCAAACTCAATCACACAGGATTTTACTTGTGTCTCCCAAATGATTCACGACATTTAAAGGTGTGGAATTACCGTTCACTCTTCTGTATCAGCTTTCACTGTCACTCTCGCTCCTGCTCCAGCATGCTGCTCAGTCACAAGCTGTCACAATACCCGCAACAATGCCGAAAGGTATGAAGTTAAAAATGACTTCCTTACCAGGAGCCGACTCTGGATTATAGCCCAGGGAAGAATAAAATCCAAGTGGGTTAGTGCAAAATAATATATACTGGGCATTCTAGCTGTTCTCTATTTATTTTTGTTGACGGCGAGAGAGAGAGAGGCGCAGAGGTTTTATCATTATTCATGCTAAACATTCATATCACATTTGGTCTGAAAGTAGTGTTTTTTTCCTCTTCTTTATGATAAAGAAATATTTTTTTTGCGGATATTCTGACAACTTGTGTGTGACTGACGGCTGTAATGTGACTTATGAATGCAGAGTGCACATGCGTGAGGAGTTGCGGGCTTGAGGAAGAAGGCGAGAGCAGGAGAAAGCCTATGTGCGATGTGTATAAACTTAGAAGTCGAGTTGAACAAGAGGAGATTGCTATAAATAAAATTAGGACTGTAATGCGACCACTGTCTCCCTGTGGTGTGTTGTTGGGCCGCTGGCTTCCTCCGATGTGTGCCAATAGCGATTTTGTAGGTGAGGCCATCCTTGGAGAAACGTCTCCCCTGTGTTTTCTGACTAGTTAGGTGGCAAGCAGGAACGAATAACAACTTATAAACATGAATAAATAATATAAACATAAAATAACAGGATGGAAACTGAGTTCCTGTAAAGTTGTCATTTTGAAGATTCCTCCCGACAGCGGCGATTTGTGATGCACCTTATTTAGGAGTTAGCCAGTACTCTCTCAAGTGTCTCCAGTTAATCCAAAATAGCAGAGTGAATAGCCGCTCGCCTCCTAACTGGAGCTCACAAGTGGGATCACATATCTGCAATCTTAGCCTGCCTCCACTGGCTCTAATACATTTTAGAGTTCATTTTAAGATATTTCTATTGTCCATATATATATATCTTCTTTTCCTCACCCCAGTCTACCTTTCTGAGCTCTTCCACCCTAACGTACCGGCCCGGTGCCTCAGGCACGACTGGAAGTGCCGAGGTATAAGTGGAGCCTCAGAGGTGATCGAGCCTTTTTTGTTTAAATTACCTCCCCTTAAATGTTAGTTCTTTTGAATTATGCGTTTGAATAAACTGATGATAATGGTTCGGTACATTAAAAAGAAAACTGTCATGCCCATCACTACAATTTTGACACGACCGTGATTGTGCGCAGTCGAGAAGACTATTCATAACGGTAACACTGTGAGAGGCAAATTTAAAAATAATCCTCAGCAAAGAATACATAATGTCAATGCCTTGGCTTGCTTTTATTTTGAAGTCCTGGCAGCGCATTGACTCGTAGTTCAGGCCAGTTTATTTTGTCGTCACAAACTGTTTGCCACCAATATCAACACAACAACATTCCCAAATCACGTTCAATAGCTAATTAATGACAATAAGAACAAACATACAAAAAACTAATTAATTAGGCTGTCGAGTAGCAGACAGTATTTTTTTGGGGTCACATTCCGGGAATCGAACTCACGGTGTTGGCGTACAATACAGGCAAGTGCACCCCTCCAACCATCAGTGACTCCCGCAGCCGACAGTCTTGTGGCAAAGAGACATTCTCATATGATGTCATCTCATGGTGCTGTCTCCGCTCCTCCCAATATTCGCAAAATAATCACATATAGAAACCCAACTATTGCTATCTTTGAAGAACTTGTAGAGAATCCTGGGTCAACTCAAAAATGCTACCACAATGCAAACAAAAATTCACAAAAGTGACTCTCCTGTTTATTCTCCTGTCACATTTGCATCAATTTTTAAGTCATCAATTTTCTTGCATTCTGCTCAATAAAAAGAAAGCATTTTGAAAACTGGGAAAAAAATCACATGAGGCATTATTTTATATCAAAAAACTCATGGAATCAATCTCGTAAAACATTTCATCTCGTGTCTTGTCCCATGCTTAATTGTGCGTCTCATTGTATTTTATAGATGTCCAGTGTAAAAACTGATTTTTTTTTTGTTTGCAGGAGGATAAAAAAAAAAAAAACATATTACTCACGAAATAACTAAGACAACCCCAAGCTTGTGTGAATAGATACATTTTGGGTCCAACACTAAAATACTTACAGATTGTTCACAAACCAAATTTGAACTATGTTAAATGTACTTATGTGCATAGTTGTTCGCGAAAGCGGATCTGGATGTTTTTAAAAGATTGCACTCCAAAGACGTTATTTACGAGCCTTTGCCCAGCCTTTGATAGTAGGCTGTTTTAAGTCTCACCTAAGAACATTAAATTCTTGTTGCGACAGGACATTTGATCACTTTGTGTGCTTCCTGTTCTCTCTGATGTTCAGCCAAGTTTATTACAATAGTCTTCTTATTTTACGCACAATGTACGTACATGCATTAACTAAGCAAGTTCCACGGCCCAGAAATAACACTTGATACTGTAATGACGACTGCCTGACACATTTGTAACAGAAAACAAAGACACGAAATGCTTTAAGCCTGCAACCAAGGGGCACTGAAAGTGGTCTTTTTTTTTTTTTTTTTAACTTTTTAGTCTGAGATTGAGATTATTCTGAGATTATTCATAATTTGCAAACATTGTAATCTCCTACCAAGTAAAAATTTACCAGTCTATTTTTACTCCTTCTTCCCTCTCACATTACTTTTGTAAAAAAAAATTCCATCATTCTTTTAAAGGCTCATATACTTGAGATTCAGCATATGGTGTCTGACTTGGGTCTAATCTAACAGCTGAAACACCTGAAGAGACTGTTAAATGAATGAATGATTGAAAATAATTACTAAAGGAATATCAATTATTCTATATAAATACAAACCGGATTCGGTTGAAGTTGGGAAATTGAGTAAAATGTAAACAAAACCGAAATACAACAATTTGAAATTATTCAATTGAATACACTACAAAGACAACATATGTATCTAACGTTCAAACTTATAAACTTAATTGTTTTTTGCCAAATAATAATTAACTTCGAATTTCATGGCTGCAACACTTCCAGTAGAAGTTGGGGAAGGTGGCAAAAAATATTGAGAAAGCTGAGAAAAGCTCATCAAACACCTATTTGGAACATCCCACATGTGATCAGGCTAATTGGGTACCTTGAATGGGTATAAAAGGAGCTTCCCCAAACATGTTCAGTCATTCACAAGCAAGGATGGGGCGAGGTTCACTACTTCGTCCACAACAACAAAATAGTTGAACAGTTTAAGAACAACATTTCTCAAAGTAAAATTGCAAGGAATTTAGGGATTTCAACATCTACGGTCCATAATATCATCAAAAGGTTCAGAGAATCTGGTGAAATCACTGCACGTAAGTGCCATGGCCGGAAACCAAGACTGAATGACCGTGACGTTCGATCCCTCAGACGGCACTGCCTTAAAAACCGACATGAATGTGTAAAAGGATATCACCAAATGGGCTCAGGAAAACTTCTGAAAACCACTGTCAGTAAATACGGTTCATCACTACATCAGTAAGTGTAGGTTAAAACTCTACCAATGAAAGCAAAAGCCGTTTATAAACAACATCCAGAAACGCCGCCGGGTTCTCTGGGCCCGAGCTCATGTAAAATGGACTGACGCACAAAACAAAAGTGTGCTGTGGTCTGATGAGTCCACTTTTCAAATTGTTTTTGGAAACACTGGACGTTGTGTCCTCCAGACCAAAGAGGAAGCGGACCATCCGGACTGTTATCAACGCAAAGTTCAAAAGCCAACATCTGTGATGGTATGGGGGTGCATTAGTTCCCATGGCATAGGTGACTTACATTTCTGTGAAGGCAACATAAATGCTAAAAAGTACATACAGATTTTGGAGCAACACATGCTGCCATCCAAGCGACGTCTTTTTCATGGACGCCGCTGCTTATTTCAGCAAGATAATGCCAAGCCACATTCTGCACGTGTTACAACAGCATGGCTTTGAAGTAAAAGAGTCCAGGTTCTCCCCTGGCCCGCTTGCAGCCCAGACCTGTCTCCCTTTAAAAATGTGTGGCGCATTATGAAGCATAAAATACGACAGGGAAGACCCCAGACTATTGAACAACTGAAGCGGTTCATCAAGCAAGAATGGGAAAGAATTCCACATGAGAAGCTAAGAGAATTAGTCTCCTCTCTTCCAAAACGTTTGTTATTAAAAGGAAAGGTGATGTAACGAAATGGTAAACATGCCCTTTCCCATCTTCTAATGCACGTGTTGCAGCCATGAAATTTTAAGTTACCGTATTTGCCGGTGTATTGGTCGACCTTTTTCGATCCAAAATCGACCGAAAAAAATCGACCTCGACTTATACACCGAGTCATAAAATTTAACTTCGTATTCATCGCTTCAAATGTGATGGTAACCAAGGCCGTTTCTCATGCATCTCATTGTGCGTTGCACTTAGAAAATTTGAACCGTGCGGCGTGCGCGAGTGCGCGGCCCGCTGGAAGTCCAATGAGGCGCCGCGATCTCCTGCGCGGTGCTTATAAAGTGCCGATCCGCTCGGCTTGGAGCTATTTCCGACCTCCCGTTGGTGCCGGGCGGCGTGCGCGAGCTCGCCGGCCGCGATCTCCTGCGCGGTGCTTATAAAGTGCCGATCCGCTCGGCTTGGAGCTATTTCCGACCTCCCGTTGGTGCCGGGCGGCGTGCGCGAGCTCGCCGGCCGCGATCTCCTGCGCGGTGCTTATAAAGTGCCGATCCGCTCGGCTTGGAGCTATTTCCGACCTCCCGTTGGTGCCGGGCGGCGTGCGCGAGCTCGCCGGCCGCGATCTCCTGCGCGGTGCTTATAAAGTGCCGATCCGCTCGGCTTGGAGCTATTTCCGACCTCCCGTTGGTGCCGGGCGGCGTGCGCGAGCTCGCCGGCCGCGATCTCCTGCGCGGTGCTTATAAAGTGCCGATCCGCTCGGCTTGGAGCTATTTCCGACCTCCCGTTGGTGCCGGGCGGCGTGCGCGAGCTCGCCGGCCGCGATCTCCTGCGCGGTGCTTATAAAGTGCCGATCCGCTCGGCTTGGAGCTATTTCCGACCTCCCGTTGGTGCCGGGCGGCGTGCGCGAGCTCGCCGGCCGCGATCTCCTCCGCGGTGCTTATAAAGTGCCGATCCGCTCGGCTTGGAGCTATTTCCGGCCTCCCATTGGTGCCGGGCGGCGTGAGCGAGCTCGCCGGCCGCGATCTCCTCCGCGGTGCTTATAAACAGCCGCATGCGCACGGCCTCCCGGAATTTGAACACATTTCGTCAATAAATTTCGCATATTGAATTTTGAAGTTTAATATAATGCAACAATTGAGCTCGACTTATACCAAGGATATATCATAAAATCGTAAATTTCCGTCGAATTTTAGGGGGTCGACTTATACACCGAGTCGACCTGTACACCGGCAAATACGGTAATTATTTATTAAAAAATAAAATAAAGTTTATGAGTTTGAGCATTAAATATGTCGTCTTTATAGTGCATGCAATTGAATATAGGTTGAAAAGGATTTTCAATCAACCGAATCCGGAGTAAAACAATTTTTTTTTAAATGTGCAACCACAAACTGTCACAATATGAGATGATGTTAGCCCTTGATATTACTGGAAAGGTTTCTGCCGTGGTTTTGTTTGGGTAACCAGAATTAATGAACGGAGACAATGTGTCAGGCTTCACTTTAACGATTTGTTTAATAACTAAGGTACACAGCAAGAATAAGCTATTGCATGCCACTGACCTCTAAATTATTGTCGTCGAGATGGAATTGTTGCAGCAGCTTGCCCGCTTGAATGGTAGCTTTTTGGATGTTTTTTTTCACAGTTGGTATGTTTTCAAATGCCTCTGTAAAAGAAAAAAACCCCTGAAATTAGTAAACAATGTGAGGGGCAAAAATCACAAACAGGTTTGAAAAGGCAACAGAAAGAATGATCAGTGTTCCTTCTTTATCTCGGCGGAAACATTCTAAAAAATGACCAAAACAAGTGAAATATGTGGAGGTTGAAATTTTATTTACTTTTTAACATTTTGTTTTATTCTTCGCTTTCTGTGTGCTGGTTCCAAAGCTCGCAGTTTTATTTGACGTACTAATTAATATAACTATCAGATCTATCACTAAATCACCTGCATCTTCTCAGAGACTTGCAGATTTATTCAAATAAATGAGAAAATAAATATGAGTAACTATATTGTTACAATATCCACACAAGACTTTTATTAATCTTTTTTGAAGCGTTAAAGTGTCATAGCTCCTCTTTGCTTTTACATGCTGGCCGACTGACGTGCCCCCGCGGCCCAGCATCCGCACAAGACTTTTGTAATTGTATTTTTATACACTCCATTGTACTTTTAAAAGGGTTATTGTATTTTAAACACTTTTTAAAACATTTTAAAGTATCACGGCTCCTCTCTGCTCTTGCGTGCTGGCCGAGTGACACGCCCCTGTGGCCCAGCGCGAGGGCATCCACACATTGCTCAGAAGCACACCCTGCACTTAATGCTCATTGTCAGTCGCTGTCCCAAATCATGGACGGTGGCATGGCAGTGCTTTTTTCCTACGTGCGCGTTTACACTCACTGCCGTTGTCCCGACTGTTTCTGCACGGCGGTACAGTTTTCCTTCGGCGCGGCTGTGTCACGTCTCCACTCTCTCCCTGCTGGCCTATGGCATTACGCGCCCTACGCGCTAGACTTCTGAGGCGCGCATCGCCAATACGGAACTGCTAATCGTCAGTCCTCACAGTTTTGTCTGTTTTGACACGCACGCCTGCCACCTGATTCTCGTTTGCCTGACCCGCTGTGATACGAGAGCTGACTGGCTCGTGATTTTAAAGCGTAAACATGCCCAGCGTGAGGGCATCCGCACAAGACTTATTTTATGATGGATGGGCAAACAGGACGATCCGATCGGGAGTGACAAGCAGACACGCATTTCTACTTTGTTTGGCGATCGAGGAGCGTGTGTAACGAAGCAAGTTTGAGGTGCTGCTGCTATGTTGATACAGACGGAGTGAATAAAGTGCAGGAAACTGAGATAAAGTGTAGTCAGAAATGCTAAGCCAATCAGCTGCAAGGACACAGATTCACATGTTCCCATTGGCCATTAGTGTCATATGGGCAGACAAAGCCCTGCGCTCCAAGTGACGGCGCAAAAAAACGTGACCATCGGGGAGTCACTGATGGTGTAGGTATGCACTTGCCTGTCTTGTTGCCTGGCTTGTGTGCTTCATTGCATATGATGTTGTGATTGTGTGTGGCAGACTTAAAATTTTTTAAAAAAACCCGCGATAGAGCGAGGCGCAGTAGGTGAACTGCGAACTAGTGAGGGATTACAAGATTCAAGAATTTTTATTGGCCATGTTTGAGCATGCCAAACTAGGAATTTGACTTCGGTACATCTCAGACTCTGCTCAACATTTAGGTGACTGACAACACTCAGGACGTGCGAAAATTGACAAATATTCTCAAACATACCCTGATCTTAAAATCCCAGGAGGGCAAGGAAAAACTCAAAACTCCTACTAGGGGAAATGAGAAACCTTGAGAAGAGGCCATTACTGTATAATGATTAGTTTAACTTCTAAGTACCATATTTTCCGGACTATAAATCGCTCCGGAGTATAAGTCACACCAGCCATAAAATGCCCCAAAAAGTGAAAAAAAAACATATATAAGTCGCTCCGGAGTATAAGTCGCATGTTGGGGGGCAATTTATTTGACAAAATCCCACACCAAAAACAGTCATGAACGAGCAACAACAGGCTAAACAATAGCAACAACAGGCTAAACGATAGGTATGCTAACGTGACAAACACAAACAAAGAGCTGAGAACGGGCCTGACGTAACATATAGAGTGATTAAGGACAACTATTACATGAATAACATGTTTATAAAACCATCGGTGTCACTCCAATTGATTAAATCCATCAATCGTTCGATACAATAGCAACAGGCTAAACGATAGGTATGCTAACGTGACAAACACAAATGAGGAGCTGAGAACGGGCCTGACGTAACATATAGAGTGATTTAGGACAACGATTACATAAATAACATGTTTATAAAACCATCGGTGTCACTCCAATTCATTAAATCCATCGATCGTTCGATACGATAGCAACAGGCTAAACGATAGGTATGCTAACGTGACAAACACAAACGAAGAGCTGAGAATGGGCCTGACGTAACATATAGAGTTATTAAAGAAAACGATTACATGAATAACACGTTTATAAAATCATCGGTGTCACTCCAATTCATTAAATCCATCGATCGTTCTTTGTCAACAATGGGTGCGCCCGGCTGAGGGCGCTTGCACTTCAAAATATTCCACAGGCTCATATAACGATAGATAAACTATATTTCAAGTAACTATAATATAAGCAATAATATTATCAAACCATCCGTGCACTTTAAATCCATTAAATCCATCGATCAAATTCCTCGTCCTTTGTCAACATCGCCGTGCGTGCGCCCTGACGTGTAAACGGCTCTTTATTAAACAAAACAAACTTCCAAGCGTGTGGCGGCGTGGACTTCCAGACACGAGAGCTCCATGGCATAGGACAGGCGTGCGTAATGGCCATGTCCGAGCCCCATGCACCGTTCGCGGACAGCCACTCGGCCGAGCGCAGGCCCCCGACTCAGTAGAGTAGGACCGGGCGTGCGTAAAAGCCATAATAGTTTTTCAAACCTTCTATGTCACTCCAAATTCTTAATTCCTTCAAACTCTTTGTCCTCCGTGTCACTTAGAAATGATCACCGCTAATGATGCCGGTAGTCCTTACGTGGGTACGTTTTTCCTTTATGTAAACAACCGCAGCGCCTCGCCGTGCCACTGACGTCACTTGAAATAGTAATCCATTGGTACATCACGGTTCTCCAAACTTTCTTTCTGCTGCTCGATTACTGTTTTCAGTTGCATATTTTACAACTTCAAGTTTGTAACCTGCAAAATATGAGTTTCTTTTTGGTGCCCACCCAGTTGATGAGTCACGGCCAACTGTGAAATTTAGAGCGCCCTCATCCAGTTTCGTCTGAAAATATAATTTTTTTCAGATGTAGTTTTTTGTTTTGTTTATTTGGTTGTTTTATCAAAGTCAAAGTCTGCTTTATTGTCAATTTTTTTTCATATACCAAGACACACAAAGAGATTGAAATTACGTTCCCACTATCCCTCGGTGAGATAGTACACATATGCATACAAGCAACACAAAAAAAAAACAAGAAGGCACAAACAATGAATAAATAAAAGTGTTGAATAAATGATAAATAAACAAATAATAATAAATAATAATAATAAATATAAGAGGAGCAAAAATGGAGCAAGTGTACATACAGCAGACAGTGGACTTGGATATGGTGCTTTAAAGTGTTAATTGCTTTATTTGATGTTTTCTCTATTTTTTATGTTTTGAATATGTTCAAGATAAAGATATAAAAGCATGTGAAGTGATCAACTATACTAAAAATAACATGGGAAGTGGTCAACTATACTTGTAAGTAAGTGATGTCTTAATGATCAAGTAAAAATTTGTGAAAAAAAACATATATAAGTCGCTCCTGAGTATAATTCGCCTCCCCACCCAAACTATGAAAAAAAAAACGCGACTTATAGTCCGGAAATTACGGTACTCAGAAGTGAAGCATGGAGAATGGAAATGTGGGAAAGAGAACTTTGGCATGGAAAATAATAAAAATAGTAAAAACATTAGCTAGGATCAATATTGTATCACCATGACCCCGAAGATAAGAAATGAGAAATTTACACGAATTGGCGCCAGCAAAAGTCCAAGAGCTGCTGGTCCAAGGATTGGACGAGATGTAGCAGGCTTGGGGGGAGAATTGGACTTTAAGATACCCAAAAAAGGAGAAGACCAATGGTCCCCACCTCTTGTTACGAAAACAAGTGAAGTGTATAAAAATGTGTGAGTTGTTTTATGGGGCACGGTTCTTTCATATCATGGGGGAGAATGCCCGGTGCCGTATAATTTGCCTTTTTCCTGAACGCAGAATTAATATAATTGGATAAAATGTATTTAAGTGTGGTTTTTGTCTCAGTGAACATCTTTGTTTAGATGGAAACAAACACACTTTGAAGTTGGATGTGGGTAATGGCTGATACGAAGCGGAGGGCAATCGGGGTGCCAACAAAAAAAAAATACAATACATTTTCCAACACCGTTTCATTTTAGGTCACTTGCCCTTCCTTAAATGATGCCAGTGTCCACCATGATTCCTGATTGTGTCCACCTGTTTTCCATTACCCTCACGTGTGAAGTATATTAGGTGTAGTAATGAGGGATTGGGATATTTGGTTGCATTAAGCCCTGATACCATGTACCTTGGTAATTTTCAAGACAACACTCAACACTATCAGGACAAGTATTAGGCGAAGATAATGCTGGCTGCTGAAAAATAAAGAATTGAGGGAGGACAATAATTATAATTCCATCAAAGGACCAGTGGATATGAAAAAAATTCCAAATAGAAAGAATAACATCCAGACTGAGACTTCAAGACTGAAGATTGCATAGGAAGTGGGAAACTTGGTCAAATGTGGAGAAACTCCATGGACTGATTGCTGATGGCCATGATTTTATTTCTCTTTTTTAATTCCCACCCCTAGGGCCCGACCTGGCACGTGAGAACCCCATTTCCAATAGGCTCACCACCTGTGGGAGGGGCCAAAGGGGCGCTGTGAGTTGGCCAGCAGCCAAAGGTGGGGTTCGATCCCCAGCTACCGAAGCTAGCTCTAGGGATGTGGAATGTCACCTCTCTGACAGGGAAGGAGCCCAAGGTGGTGTGCAAGGTAGATAGGTTCTGACAAGACAGTCAGACTCACCACACATAGCTTGGGTTCTGGTACAAGCCCTCTCGAGAGGGGCTGGACTCTCTTCCACTCTGGAGGTGAGACCAGGTGTGGGCATACTTATTGCCCCCCGGCTGGGCGCCTCCACATTGGGGTTCACGTTGGTGAATGACAGGGTAGCCTCGTGGTGGGGGGACTGGTCCTGAGTGTTGTTTGTGTCTATGCAACAAACCGCAGCTCAGAGTATCCACCCTTTTTGGAGTCTTTGGAGGGTGTGCTGGACTGCGCTCCTCCAAGGGACTTCATTGTTCAGCAGGGTTACCAATGGGCAATGACAGTGAGAGCTGGAGGGGTATGATTGGGAGGAATGGACCACCCAATCAGAACCCCAGCGGTGTTCTGTTATTGGACTTCTGTGCGCAACATTGTTTATCCATAAACACAATGTTCAAGCATAAAGTTGTTCATGTGTGCATTTGGCACCAGGACACCTAAGGCCACAGTTCAATGAGCGACTTTGTAGTCACGTCATAGGATTTGCGGCCGCATGTTTTGGATACTTGAGTAAAGAGAGGGTCAGAGCTGTTACTTGATCACCACCCGGTGGTGTGTTGGCTCCAATGGTGGGGAAGGTGCTGGTGTGACGTGACAAACCAAAACGCATTGTGAGGGTGTGTTGGGGACATCTAGAACAGGTCAACTGCAGCACCCGGGACGATAATTTGCAGCCCCTGTCTTAATATGAAAGATTAATGTAAGTGCGGCCCACAAAGTTTATATAAATGACACTTGTGATGTGCAGAGCTGAATGAACCAATCGCAGTGAGGTATATGGCTCTGGAGGGCGGGACATCAGCCGGCCTGTCCAATGCTTCGCTCACTTATTTATTCATTCCTCCTGTCAGCTGGAGCCGGAAACCGTGAAGCCGCTGACTCCGCTCGGCGCCCACAGTCCTCCAATTAATTGTAGGCGCGTTGTGAGTGAAACTGAAACTTAACAATAAGTGTGTTTACATGACACTTGAGAAATTCAGATAACTGCCGTTGTTCGATACGATTGGAGAAGAACTCCGATGGCTATTCAGATCTCTCTGTCATGTGTACGCCTTTCTCCGATAAAGATCAGAGAGCGCAAGTGCGCATGCGCCACAGCCCCGCGCAACTGAAAGTTAAAGTTAAACCCGAGACTGACTCCAAGCGGAATCACATATTACAGAGCCCCAAAGATGTCTTTTTCAAAGCCTGCAGTGAAGAGAAAGGTCGGTGATGAGCAAAGACAATTTCAGGAAAAGTGGGGCATGCAATATTTCTTTGTTGAGCACAGGGGCACCCCGACGTGTCTCATTTGTAATAAAAAAGTTGCGGTGTACAAGGAATACAATCTGAAACGTCATTATACAACTAGGCATGCTGAAGAGTATGAAAAATACCAGGGAGATGAGAGAGCCAACCAGATTGCCAGTCTTAAAACACATCTGCTGAGGTAATGAGATTTCTTTAAGAAAGCAACCACAGAGAATAATGCAGACGTCGTTAGTGAGATGCTTGCTAAAGCAGGATTTTTTAAATTATTATTCATTTGTTTATTCATTTATTTATTTAATTTATTAGTTTGTGTTAAAAATAAAGATATTTGAGAACATTGGAATCAGGATTTTTCTAGTCAGCCAGTCAGTCGGCCGGTCGGTCGGTCAGTCAATATGTGGTTTCTTCAGTCGTCTGTATGTGCTGTATGATAATTTTTATAACTTGATTTATTATTACAGATTTTTTTTCATTTTTAATTAATTAATTTAATTCATTATTTTGTGTTAAAAATAAAGATATTTTAGAACATTGGAATGTTTTATCAGTGCTATTCTTGTGGAAATCCTGATGCGGCCCAGCCTCACCCAGCCTCCAGCGGCCCCCAGGTAAATTGAGTTTGAGACCCCTGATCTAGAACAATCCAAACAGAAAGCGTCTCAATACCCAACTCCAACTTTGCCCATGACCCGGGGGAGCCGGGGGACATGTGGTCTATCTTTTGTGCCTCCATTGTTGATGTGGCCAATTGGAGCTATGGTCGTGGCAGCAACCCCGAACACATACAGGCGGTAAGGGATGCTGTCAATCTGAAGAAAGAGTTTATTGGGCCATTTTGGCATGTGGGACTCCAGAAGCAGCTGAATGGTACTGGATGACCAAGAGGAATGTGGCTTCGGCGGTTGCTAATGCAAAAACCCGTGGGAAGAGTTTGGTGAGGCAATGGAAAAATGACTTCCGGACCACTTTGAGGAAATTCTGATCCACCATCCGGCTTCTCAGGAGGGGTGCACCATTAACACTGTGTATAGTGGAGATGGGGTGTTGCTGACCTCGATTCGGATCTCGACTGCCTTGGTAAAATTTTAAATAGAAAATGGATGGATGGATGGATGCACAGACAAAGAGAAATGTGGCCATCACAGAGTCCAGTGTGGCCACATTTGACGCATCTTTTTCGGATGAGTGGTGTAGGTGTACCCCCTGGAGTAGCCTCTGTAAAATAAAGTCATACTAATGCTTATTGATTGAAATCTAATACATAATGACCTATGAACAAATAAGTTTATGAAAAGCCCCTCGGCACGTATTATGTTTAGAAATGTCAGAAATGGCACCTAAGATGCATGTAGGCTGCGCATTTTTTGCTCTTTTCAGTAGCTGAGTTAACGCTAATTGTTTTGTGATATTTTCAGAGGTTAAAATTGGCCTGAGTAGGGATGTCCACATACAGTGCTTTATGAATGTATACGTCCCCTTGAACTTTCACCTTTTGCCACATTTAGGCTTCAATCAGAGATATATGCATTATTTGGGGTATGTCCATCAATTTTGCACATCAAGAGACTGACTTTTTTACGCGTTCTTCCTTGGCAAACCGCTCGAGTTCAGTAAGGTTGAATGGAGAGCGAACAAAGGTTTTCAGTTCTACAGATTGGATTCAGGTCTAGCCATTAGAACACCTGAATATTGTGATTTGTGAATCATTCCATTGTAGATTTTTATTTATTTTTTTAATGATTATTTTGTGATATTTGCAGAGGTTAAAGATGGCCTGAGTAGCGATGTCCACATACAGTGCCTTATAAATGTATACGTCCCCTTGAATTTTGACCTTCTGCCACATTTAGGCTTCAAACAGAGATATATGCATTTTTTGTAAAGAATCAACATAAAGTGGGACAGAATTGAGTGGAACAAAATTTATTGGCTATTTTAAACTTATTTAACGAATAATAAAAAAAAAAATTGTCATGCAAAATTATTCAGCCCCCTTGAGTTAATACTTTTAATGCAATTACAGTTGCAAGTTGCTTGGGGAATGTCAATTTTGCACATCGAGATTTTTTACGCGTTCTTCCTTGCAAAACAGCTTGACCTCAGTAAGGTTGATTGGAGAGCAAACAAAAGTTTTCAGTTCTACAGATTAGATCCAGGTCTAGCCATTATAACAACTGGATATTGTAATTTGTGAACCATTCCATTGAAGATTTTGCTTTATGTTTTGGATGATTGTCTTGTTGTAAGATAAATCTCCATCCTAGTCTGTTTTTTGCAGACCAACGAATGTTCTTCCAGAATGTTTCTGTATTTTGCGCCAGCCCGCTTGTCATCATTCCTGTCCCTGCAGGAGAAAAGCAGGCCTAAACCATGATGCTGCCACCACCATGTTTGACAGTGGGAGTGGTGTGTTCAGGGTGATGAGCTGTGTTGCTTTTACGTCAAACATAACGTTTTGCATTGTGGCAAATAAATTCAATTTTGGTTATATCTGACCAGAGCACCTTCTTCCAGATGTTTAGCATGTCTCCCAGGTGGCTTGTGGCAAACTTTAAATGATACTTTTTATAGATATGTTTATGAAATGGCTTTCTTCTTGCCACTTTTTCATAAAGGCCAACTTTGTGCAGTATTATAACTGATCGTTGTCCTACGGACAGAGTCTCACACCTCAACTGTAGATCTCTGCAGTTCATCCAGAGTGATCTGATACTCCGTTCATTTTAATGTCTCTTGCGGTGCTCCTTAGAATGTTTATAGCTTGGGAAATGTTTTTGTATCTAAATCCAGCTTTAAACTTCTCAACAGTATCTCTGTCCTGTCGGGTATGTCCCTTAGACTTCATGATGCTCTCTGGACTTTAAACAGACCTCTGGGACTATAACAGAGCATGTGGCATTTATATGATGACTTGAATAGGTGGATTCTATTTATCATCATCAATCATTTACGTCAACATTCAGAGATCCTCACTGAACTGCTGCAGAGAGTTTGCTGCACTGAAAGAAAAGGGGCCCACCTTTTCAGTTTGTTTTATTTCTAAAAAGGTTTTAATATCAAATACATTTCGTTCCACTTCATGCTCCTGTCCCACTTGTTGGTCTGTCACAAACAATTACAATTTTATATTTTTATGCGTGAAGCTTGAAATGTAGCAAAAGGTCGGAAAGTTCAAGGTGGCCAAATACTTCCGCATGGCACTGCATGTATTTCGGGTCTGATTACCGCATTTTCTGGACTATAAGTCGCAGTGTTTTTTCATACTTTGGCCGGGGGTGCAACTTATAATCAGGAGTGACTTATATGTGAAGTTATTAACACATAATTACTTGATCATTAACATATTACTTACTATTGTATAGTTGATCACTTCATGTTATTTTCACTTTAAACCGCATGAGGACGCACTCGGCCTGTGGAATAATTGGAGCCAACACTGACAATGAGTCTGACCTTAGTGCCGCATGTACTTCTGGAGTCAACAGCGGCGTTGTTTATAAGTGACACACAGGACGAAGATTTCAATGGATTTAATGATTTGGAGTGACGCGGATGGTTAGATAAAATTGCTATGTTATAGTCATTTGAAATATAGTTTATACATAGTTAGATAGGTCTGTGGAATAATTGGAACCAAAACTGACGAGTCCGACGTCATCGCCGCACGTACTTTCGAAATCAGCAGCGGCGTTTTTTCTTAAGTGTAGCTCTGTTGACTTCATCAAGCCACAATGTTCAACACTTGTTAGTGAGTTTGCAGCAGAGGCAGTTGTGATGAGAATTAGCATTTCCAAATCAGAGGCCATGGTCCTCACTGGGAAATGGGGCAAAAGTCCTCTCTTGGTCAGGAATAGGTTAGGCCTTCCCCATGTAGAGAAGTTAATTTATCTTAGAGTTTTGTTCACTGGGGAGAAAAGAAGGTGCGGGAGATTGACAGGTGGATTGGTGCAGTGAATGCAGTGATGCGGACTCAACATCGGTCTATCATGGTGAAGGTGATGTGTGGAAAGGCAATGATCTAGAATTAACAGTAAACTTAGGCTCCCGCTCAGCAATGGGCAGGAGCAGTAGGCCATGAGTTTCCGGTGCAGGGTTTCCAGGGGACAAGATGACAAGCTCGGTCATCCATGAGAGACTCAGATTAGAGCTGCTCCTCCTCCGCAATGAGAGGAACATAATAAGGTGGTTCAGGCATCCGTGTAGAATGCCTCCTGGATAAAAGTTTATGAGCATGAACCACAGAAAGGAGGTCCTGGAGATGACTCAGGATACACAAAAAAGTGACCATTTATTTCTATATATGGATTTGAGACAACTTACAATATACAGTCAAACCTCGGTTTTCGACCACAAACTGTTCCAGAAGGCGGTTCGAGAAGTGAATCGGTTGAATTCCAAATCTATTTTTCTCATTACAAATAATAGAAAAAAAATAATTCGTTCCAAGACTAAAAAAAAAAAAAAATCGCCTTTATAAGCATTTTTTTCATTTACGCATTTATGTCCGATCGCGCAACTGCAACGCACCGCCGAACGCGCAACAGTAGCATGCCGCCGACCGCGCAACTGCAACACGCTGGTCGCATTATTGTGACAGAGCCGTCGCTGAAATTTAGAAAATATTTTTAAAGTCCTGATGTACTTTCCAAAATTTAAGTGGACCTTAGTGCGCAGGGAGCTTAATTTGGTCCGATCGCGCAACCGCAGCGCGCCGGGCGCTCACTGTCGCACTACTTTAAGAGCGTCTTTGTGTTTTAGGATGGCTTTACTGCTCCCACTTGCTTTCTTTGGAGGCATGATTACGGGTTAATACAATCCTCAAAGTAACGAAAATACAATAATGAACAGAGTCAGTCGGCATCCGGGCCGCGCGGTCGGGTTTTCTCGGGTCCATTCGTCTCATCTCGCGAGGTTTGACCTCCGAATTTTGTTCGACAGCCGAAGCAAAAAAATCTCGAATTTTTCGTTCGAATTCCGATTCGTTCGAGAACCGGGACGTTCGAAAACCGAGGTTTGACTGTATGTGGTTTAAAAACTTTTGAAGGGGAGTGTACCAGTAAAAATGTACCTGTAAAAACAGAACCAAATAACTTACGCGCATGTTTTTGATTGAGAAGTACTCACCTTCCTCTTTCAACTTCAAAATTGTAGCATGTATTATGCATGGCAGGAGATGGCGACACAGGTCTGCAGGTTTCTGCATTTCCAAGTAATGCAAGACCTGAAAAACCAAGCAAATTCCAAATAATGTAAGCTACCTTAATGCTGACGTAACTTGCTTACCATACAATTACCCTCGTGTGTGTGTGTGTGTGTGTGTGTGTGTGTGTGTGTGTGTGTGTGTGTGTGTGTGTTTGTGTGTGTGTGTACATCACGTGATATGAAGATCTTTTGGTACAAATACCTATGGCTAAAAAAAAATACAGAAGTTTGAACACCCAGTCTTTTTCCATGTTATATTAAGCTGTCTCTATTAATGTACCGTATTTTCAGCACCATATGCTGCACTTAAAAGCCTTCATCTCAAAAAACGAAGGTGCACCTTTTAATAAAGTGCGTCTTTTGTGTGGACCAAATTCCAAAATCTGTAAAGTTGTTTTGTGTAGTTTCCATAACATATAGGCGAAATATGAAGACCTGCTGAACCAATCAGAGGACATTATGTTCTACGTAGATCGGGGCAAAAAAACAGAAGATTAGACGTAACACGTAGCGGAGTACACAGCAACACACACATAAACTGAATATGTGCCGATGCAATACAATCAGATCGACACAATATGAAATCTCAAGATCTCCGATTCTCCACACGTGCACGATTAGCAAGTGGCTGACCAGGCCTTGCGCGAACTGGCCAGTGGTTTGGCGATCCTGTTTACAATGCGCTCCGTAATTAATATTGGACAATCCCACGGCACAGCTGAACGTCTCTCACGGCACACCAGTGTGCCGCGGCACAGTGGTTGGGAAACACTGTCTTAAAGGGTACCTTTAGTCATTAGCAATATTAACATTTTTCTATTCTACGAATATGGCTTAATCAAATCCCTGCAGTTTATTAAAAAAAAGCAATTCATGTAGGAAATAAATGGCTTTTAGTAAGTGTTGGAAATAATATACTTTTTATCATTGGATTCTATGTAACTACTTTTGTGTGCAAGATTCTCCGCAGTATGTGACCAATCTGGCCTCGTGAAAATGACTTGGGGGCATATGGCAGTCATTAGCCGCACTATACAATAAGCCCCACAGTTAGCTAGACATGTGGAGATCATGTGATTGTCATGGGACGGCTGAAGCAGACAAAGGTCTTATTTAAGTTGAAGTCATGAGTACGGCACAGCAATGTATTCCCAGAGGCACTAAAGACTACGTCTTTGTTGAGCTATTGGTCATGAGACGTCCATACTGCCCCCCTGTGAGTACCCCCTGTGTTCTGTGGTAATGGGATATAACTATGGAATGTTCTTCCTGTCTGGAAACCTATTCGACCATGTACACTTCCCCCTTTGGTTCTCTCTCAATAAAAGGCACGGCTAAATTCGAGCAGAGCGCGTATTCTCAGCCACACTTGCTGCGTGTGTTTGGGGTGCGCCCTTCTGCGCAGAAGAAAACGCTAAGCCAAAAAGACCTACCGCCTCTGAGATTGATTTCAGATAAATGTTGTAAACCCAACATTTTTGGGGGCTCGTCCGGGATTTCCTGAAAATCTGCTCGCTGATCCGAAGAGTGTTGAAGACGCCGAATCCGTGCACGGCAGAGGTCACAGAACGCCTGAAGGAAAGCCCTGGGGAACAATGTTCATCCACCAGGCCGGCGTCCGGTTCAGCACCTCTCGGCAGCGATGATTGACGGAAACTTCAAAAGAAATCTCTCAGAGACTCGGTGAGACCTCTTTGTTGGCTGCGTGGTTGGGGTATTTTAGTCCCCAGAAAAAGGGTACCTGGGTAAGGACGGCGGAGTCCTTGTTGTGAATTCCAAGTGATAGGAATTCGGTCTACAGATGGAACTTGTAGACGGAAATACACCTCGTCGTGTTAAGAAAATTCCGCGGTGTGAATGTGTGTGAATGGTAGCACGTATCACTCGCTATTGTGCTGCATGTAACATGGTGGGAAGAAATGGCAAATTTCTGTGGAATTCCTCACCAGAAAACTGGTCAAAGCAGGAATTACCACAGAAAGTTGTTATTGCACTAAAGAAACATTCCATCTTTAGAAATCCCTATGATTTAAATGTTGAACTAAATTGATTACAATGGGGGGCCGTCAAAGTGTTACTGACAATGTATCAGGGGATGAGAAGTATACGTTAAATAAGTTACCAAACTTGAGGCCGCAAGTATGATTGTCAGACAATGAAGCTATAGTGCGTAGGCGCACTGTTAGGCGTGGCTCAAGAAGAGGAGCCTGAGGCAGAAGCTCCTTCTGCTCCTATGCAAAACATGCATCTAATTTAAAAGACCTGAACACCCCCCCATATAATAGCAAAATATATCATGGTCAGTCAATAAGAACTCCTACCAAACAAGAAGCATGACCAAGGCTGTTAAATTTCCCCAAAGTATAAATGACGCTGATGTATGCGAATGATACAGTTGTCAAACCTTATTGAAAGGCCAGTAATGTGAGAAAAAATAAATAAAAATAGTAAAACCAAAACATCAAATAGAGGAAGACGTTTGCGCAGCATTGTTTGTTGATGTTGTTTGTGCACTGTGTTTTGTTGTGGGCCTTTGTGTTGTCCTTGTGTTCTCTGTGTGTTTATGTGTGTCTATGTGTTAAAATTTTGAAATTGGCTAAAATAGTGTGCAAGGAAAGTTACTAGACTGGGGTCTATTTGATTTGCACCGCAAGAAAAAGAAGGAGACATTGAAACTGGAAAATGCATTTTTTGGAGAAATTGGTGTAAAGACAGGCTAAAAAGATGAATAAATATTTAGGAGATGCAACAGAATGATGTTCGAGCAGAATTGAATCAGTTGAAACATGTAGAACTTAGAGGTGAAATATGAATTTTTCAAATTTTGCAGAAATTTTAATCAATCTTTTATTCGCCAGGTTTGAGCATGCCATAGCATTACAAAGAAGTAATAATTTAACGTGAAAATATGAATTTTTTAATTTTGCAATTTCGGGAATGTTTAAAAACGTTCCCAGTGTGATTTAAATGGGCTGAATGATGTGAATTTCAAACTGGGACAATGTAAAGGTGAAATGTAGAATTTGCCTGTAAGAATGCGTGGAAGGAAAATTGCCCTAAATTTGCAAATTTTGTGGAAATGAAAATCTTATGGAATTAATTCAATGCAGGCATCTCTTGAGTGAATTTTTGGAATATGTCAAAATCGGAATGAGTGGGTTGTTTTACCAAGAACCTTGAGATAGGACAGATTCAAATGAGGACTGTGAATTAAAAATGATGTAGTATGACTGTGTGGACAGCTTGAAGAGAGCTTGAGGAGAGTGAGAACAGTGCATGCGTGCGTGCCTGTGTGTGTGCGCGTGTGTGAGATGCAAATGAGCAGGAATGAATGACAAGATTTGACTTAAAAAAAAAAAAAAGATACAGCTTGACTGGTTGACGTTGTTGGAGACTACTATGTGAAAAGTAGAACAACTTTGAAGAAAGAGTGATTTTGAACATATTTAATGCTAAGAAAAAAAATAGGGCTTATTTCACAGTGGTTGACTGATTATAATGGATTGAATGGCTCGTTTTACGCTTTCATCTAAAAGTCAAGTCAAGTTTATTTGTATAGCCCTAAATCACAAACAGTCTCAAAGGGCTACAAGTAGACAAAAATTCAAGTTTTTGTCTACAATGATGATAATTGCTTTTGAAACAAAGGAAGTGTAAGGATGAGATTCCTTTCTCCTCATGCAGCATTTAGGCCAGAGAGGAAGTGAAGTCAAATAACAGAAGTTAGGATGGGTAAAAACCAGAAGTAAACTATCTTGGTTTACTCTCAGCGAAAGGGAGAGCAGGGAACAGGTTATATTAGACACACCACGACCTGTCACGAAGAACAACTGATGTTTTTTTTTTTTTTGTCATTACTGCAGAGTTTGGGCTCCATGCTATGCTGAAATTGCTAAGCCACTAACAGGAGTGGCTCATGGACAGCCGTTAGCAGTCAAAGATACATTCGCGTGGACACCAAAAGTAGAAGAAGGATTGACAAGATTGAAAATATTAGTTCAAACAACAAAGGGTGTGATAATGGATAAGGTGCTATTGACGATGTCAATAACAAAACTGTTTTGCCAAAATGACTTTTAAGGCAACGCCTGTTGTGTCACTTATGTGACAACAGGGGGGGGGGGGGGGGGGGGAAAGATGAGTTATTAGTTACCTATTAGTTACCTTTGGTTTAGATTCTTGAAAAAAAAAAAATTTTAAGCATGTCCTGTTTGTGTGAAACATGATCCACACAGGAACCTAAAAGAAACTCTATAAGAAAATTCGAAGAGTCGAATAGTGGAGCCTAACATGGAAAAAGTGAACAGCTGAGAAATGGCCTTCGATGTACTGGCAGTGAATTATAAATTCAGGACAGTTCAGTAATATCTGTAAAGTGAGCATAACACCATTAATACTGAGGTCAAAATAGAGATGATACTAGGCAAAATTTGGAAACTAGATCAGAAATTCAAGGCTCAAATCAGGAAAGGTGGAAAGGTAATAGAGAGAATGGCATAAAATCAAAGTTAGGAAAACGAAAGATAGATAGTAGCCTGAAAATAGGAGGAGTTTCTGGAAATTACAGTATAATTGAGAGAAATCACAGTTAAGACTTGCAATTTAAGTTTAGGGTAATCTGTCAATTTAAAATGGTTCAAATGAGGTCCATCACAATACATCCGAGCGCTCATGAAGGAAAGGCGCTGTCCTTCTCAGGTAGATTAGATTATTGATAATAGTAGAATTTGAAGTTTGATTAACAGAAGGCACTATGGAATTTATGTCAAATTGGAAGATGATATTTAAGTTTGGTATCCCAGTCTGTCTTTTTCAGTATCCATCAGTGACTCTGAAACTCGATCCCGAGACTCCACCGACAGCTGAGAACATCAAGAAAAATGGTGCATGGCCCTAAGGCACCTTTGACCTTTGCAAGAGCAAAGAAGGACTAAATTTGTGCTTGGGGGGGAGCACATAGCTTCTGGAGGAGAACGACATCCTCGGCGGCGGAGTACAAAGAGTGAAGGAACTCACAAGATGAGAATGGACTCAGTTGAAAATGGACTCATCCAAGAGTGAGGGATGAGTTGACTCTGAGACTACAACCAAAGATAACAACCTGACAATGAGGTGCGGCGAAAGACACACAAGACCTGAAAGCTGCATCAAGACGTTATCAAACTTGGAGGAGCTTGGGTCAGAGTGGATGGAAGCTTGCTTGGGCACTGAGTTTGACACAACTGAGGAGTCTTGCTAAAAGATAAACAAATAAGGAACAAATTGTGTAGTGTTACGAAGAAAGAAAAAGTATCATAGTCAGAGGATAAATTTGGATGAAACAGATAGGCTAAAATTGTAAGAAATAAGAGTAGAATCACATTTAGCCCATCCAGCTTAACAATTAGACATTTAGTCATTAACAGTTCGGAGAAGGAAAAATAGGGCATTAGGATCTACTAGGATGCAGTCAAAAGGTGATTAGATTATTCAATGGAGGTAATTAATAAAGTAGAAGTTAATCACACCTCATAGGGAAATTCTGGTGTCAAAACAAAAAGTTTGATAAGATCAAGGAATAACAGCCATGAAAACTTTTGACAGTTAAGAATAACACTGCATGAGACTCACACCAAGTGACAGTGAACGCGATGACAAATGTGATAGGACTCGGAAAACAAATGCCTTAACATGGCAAGGTGAAAATAATGTAGTGGAGTAGACTGTTGGAGGAAGACTTTTGAGTATCTTTACCCAGGTGCTCGATCAGAACGATGGATTAGGACAAAATTATTTAAGGACCTACTGAGGCTGCTTCTTTCCCCATGCTCACCCATGAACATGCTCAGCAGTACAAATGACTGAATTTTTAGGCATTTAATTGGCAATTTTACAGTAAAGGTCCGGTACGAATGTATGAAATATTCACTTGGGAAGAACATCCAGAAATGAAGGGTTTACCGTTAATATTCGCTGATTGCCTGTTCACTTACACATACTAAATTTGTTTGTTGTTGTACGAGTGATAGATGCAAATGGATTGGCGCTTGTGTGGTTACGAATATGTGTGTGTGTGTGTGTGTGTGTGTGTGTTGAGGGCAGTATAAAAGGCCAAAGTATTTTGGAGTTGGTATGAAAGGGTCACAGTTGAGGGTAAGATTCCTCTCACCTGAGACGGGAACACCCAAGCGTGATGACTAACAGCCGATGGTTAATCAAAGGCACCATGAACAACAAAAATAGTTCATGGAGAAGGCCGAATTCAGCAACACGGATGGACAAGACAGGACTGATATCGAACACTAGGATGATGGACATATGACATGACGAACCTGGACTCACCCGACAAGGTGACAGACTATGTAGATGACAACCATACATCTGGAACTTAAGCTTGCTTGTGGCAAGTGCGAGCTTTGCTTTGTTTCTGTGTGTCACTTGACTTATTGCAACGTCAACCGCCAGCCGAGGAGCAGATTGCTGGTTGTTTTATAACTTGTATTACTTTTGCAGGCTGTCGATTGCAGTCTTGGAAAGTTTATGTTGAATTCACGTGAAAATGTTAACCCTAACCCTTTTGATTTTTATGATGATTGATGATTTTCAGGACGGAATCCCCGTGCGCCATGATTCATGGTGTGTCTATTTTCATTCAGTAGATACTCGATGCCTGTGTAGTTTTGTGAGTACAAGTGTCCATTGTTGGTATTGCCGAGTGTGAGGTGCACAGTCAATTTTCAGGAACTTGGGGATGACGATCTTGGACGAGTGCAACGTTCGACAGGACTGGCTGCAAGACATATGATGATGTGGTAGGACATTTGCCGGTTCCTTTTTGGATGCCTAATGACACATTGGGCGAATGTGTCAAAGGGGGGTGGGGTTACGTTTGAGTGCGTAAGAAGATACATATAAAATTTAATTGTGACATTCAATGCTTTTTTGGATTCACTTGTTTTGGAGGCTTTAACAGGACGTGCCAGAATTCAACAGGCAGCAGTCACAGGAGAAATCGTGCGAGACTGACAGCACGATGAGAAATAAGGAAGATAATTCATAACTCCTGGTGGGAGTGTTGTTGTTTGTTTGTTTGTTTTAGGTTCACGCGGGCCTCTGGATCGTAGGAGTAGATGCAGGGACGCTTGGAGGTTCTATTGAACACTCTGATGAGACAACGACCACCAATCATCCCCGTGCCCCGAACAACCACAAAGGAGAAGAATTGTTTGCTGACGACTGGTTATGGAGATGTCGATTACTAGGGAACTCCTGGACGCTGACCGGGGCCTGGGAAGAGACTCTGAGGACAGTGAAGTGGACATAAAGATCTTGGATGGACAACAGGCCCTGGGCAGTGATCCCAGAGCAATTCACTACAGACACATACATATGCAAGGGGGGCAAAACTAAGAGCATTTCAACTTTGCAGTATGCTGTGATATTGTGTCAATATTATGTCCTTCATTACTTTATCAAATGACCACATGCGGCATTATTGTAATTTGTCACATGACTAAAAGGTTGACATCAGCGTCTGCTGTCCAGAATATCATGTTGGCCCAGCGTGAACAAGATGAGTGGGACCGCGTTGCGTAAATCGCTGTCTAATTTTTCCTTGACGATCCAGAACAAAATACATTCCATTATGACGAACATAGCCAAAGCCGGATGAAGGGCTGTACTTCTGCTAAACTCTGGAATGTAAACTTTCATGCTTTTTGATGGTACTATACTATATTGTGTAAGCATATACTCATTTAAACACATATGTAGTTATTAGTTGATGTTTTGTTTTCCCATGAATTCCAATGTTAAAAACAGGAGGGAATGTTGGAAATAATATACTTTTTATCATTGGATTCTATGTAACTACTTTTGTGTGCAAGATTCTCCGCAGTATGTGACCAATCTGGCCTCGTGAAAATGACTTGGGGGCATATGGCAGTCATTAGCCGCGCTATACAATAAGCCCCACAGTTAGCTAGACATGTGGAGATCATGTGACTGTCATGGGACGGCTGAAGCAGACAAAGGTCTTATTTAAGTTGAAGTCATGAGTACGGCACAGCAATGTATTCCCAGAGGCACTAAAGACTACGTCTTTGTTGAGCTATTGGTCATGAGACGTCCATACTGCCCCCCTGTGAGTACCCCCTGTGTTCTGTGGTAATGGGATATAACTACTATGGAATGTTCTTCCTGTCTGGAAACCTATTCGACCATGTACACTTCCCCCTTTGGTTCTCTCTCAATAAAAGGCACGGCTAAATTCGAGCAGAGCGCGTATTCTCAGCCACACTTGCTGCGTGTGTTTGGGGTGCGCCCTTCTGCGCAGAAGAAAACGCTAAGCCAAAAAGACCTACCGCCTCTGAGATTGATTTCAGATAAATGTTGTAAACCCAACAGTAAGTGTGACATGGAAATACTGGGAGCATCCATGTTGCTTAGTTTATGGCCCGGATCAGGCAGCTGCGTGACGTCAGCAAGTTGATAGCATCGGCCCTGACAACATCCCGGGTCGAGCGCTGAAGGACTGCGCTGGGGAGCTGTCGGGTGTCTTCACGGACATCTTTAACGTTTCCCTGCAGCAGGCCATCGTCCCCTCGTGTTTCAAGGCTGCCACCATCGTTCCTGTGCCGAAGAAACCTGCACCGTCCTGCTTCAACGACTACCACCCTGTGGCACTGACGCCCATCATCATGAAGTGCTTTGAGCGGCTGGTCATGGAGCACATCAAGTCCGTTCTCCCCCCCACCATTGACCCTTTCCAGTTTGCGTACCGTGCCAAGCGGTCCTCTGAGGATGCCATCTGCTCTGCCCTCCACTCGGCCCTCACCCACCTGGAGAGAAAGGACTCATATGTGAGGTTGCTGTTGGCGGACTGCAGCTCTGCCTTCAACACCATTGTGCCGCAGCGACTAATCTGCAAACTCGACGAGCTGGGCCTCAGTACCTCCCTCTGCAACTGGATACTGGACTTCCTCTGTCAGAGGCCTCAGGTGGTGCGTGTTGGCGACAAAATCTCCGCCAGCATCACGCTGAGCACGGGGGCCCCCAAGGGCTGCGTGCTCAGTCCATTGCTCTTCACCCTGCTGACGCATGACTGCACTGCGACCTACAGCGACAACCGCATAGTGAAGTTTGCTGACGACACGACTCTGGTGGGTCTCATCACGAAGGGCGACGAGACTCGGTACAGGTCGGAAGTTGACCTTCTGACCACGTGGTGCAGGGACAACAACCTCCTGCTGAACGTCAATAAGACCAAGGGGGCATAATACGTAAATATAATATTAGTTTTCAATGCTACGCGGATGACACCCAATTATATATGCCGTTATCGATGACAGATCCACAGGACTGCTGTAATCTCGAGGCGTGCCTTGCGGAGATTAAGCAATGGATGTCTCTCAATTTCCTTCGTCTTAACCCGGATAAAACTGAGATGTTGATAATTGGTCCTACTCGTTATCAACATTTATTTAAGCAAACCACTATAACTATAGATAACCGTACTATCACTCAGAGTGATACAGCAACTAATCTCGGGGTAATATTTGACCAAACGCTCTCCTTTCAAAAACACATTAAGAATATAACCAGGATTGCGTTTTTTCACCTTCGTAATATTGCTAAGATTCGTCCTATCCTCTCGACTGGGGATGCGGAAACTATTATACATGCGTTCGTCACGTCGCGCCTGGACTACTGTAATGTATTGTTCTCTGGTCTTCCTAAATCCAGTATTAAAAGTCTACAGTTAGTCCAAAATGCCGCTGCGAGGCTGCTCTCACGGTCAAGAAAATTTGATCACATTACCCCAATATTAGCCGAATTACATTGGCTCCCGGTCCATTTAAGATGTGACTTCAAGGTTCTTCTACTAACCTATAAAGCACTGCATGGCTTAGCGCCTTCATATCTCGTCGACCTAGTCGTTCCTTATGTTCCGTCTCGTAACCTTCGTTCGCAAAACGCTAGTCTTTTAGTTATACCGAGGGCCAAGAAAATGTCTGCAGGGTCTAGAGCATTCTCTATTCGGGCTCCAGAGCTTTGGAATGCCCTACCAATGGATATTAGAACTACTACCTCAGTAGAAACATTTAAGACACGTTTAAAGACACATTTCTATGAGATGGCCTTTAACTAACTTGTGATGGCCGATTTGGCCGGAGTTTGTTCTGTTCTCTCTGCCCACCTCCTCCCCGGCTGGGGAGGGGGTTAGGTGGCTCGAAAGCGGTTAGCGGCTGGCTGGATTCTCGGGGACCAGTTCGGGATGGGGGAGCTGCGGCTCGGCCCCCTTGAGGACACTGCCAGGACAATCGAGGACACCTCCGACATCCATTTTTTTTCATTGATTTTCATATCATGTATTACTTGTGTACTCTCTGCATCCATTATAACCTGGTGATCCTGAAAGGGGGATCCTTCCATCTGTGGTCCCTTCTCAAGGTTTCTCATTTTCCCCTGGTAGGGGTTTTTTGAGTTTTTCCTTGCCCTTTTGGGAGCTTATGATCAGGGGATGCGTTGAGAATAATTGTCAATTTTGGCTATGTGAAGCCCTTTGAGACTGTTTGTGATTTAGGGCTATACAAATAAACTTGACTTGACTTGACTTGACTTGAAATCATTGTTGACTTCCGGAAGGGTCACGCAACACACCTGCCGCTGATCATCGACGGTGCTGTGGTGGAGAGGGTGAGCTGCACCAAGTTCCTGGGGGTGCACATCAGTGAGGACCTCTCCTGGTCCGCAAACACCTCGTCACTGGCAAAGAAAGCTCAGCGCCGCCTGTACTTCCTGCGGAAGCTCAGGCGTGCATGTGCTCCTCAGGCAGTCCTGTCTACATTCTACCGTGGCACCATTGAGAGCGTCCTCACCAGTTGCATCGCTGTCTGGGGTGGTAACTGCACTGAACAGAACTTGAAGGCCCTGCAGCGCATAGTGAATACGGCTGGTAAGATTATTGGTGCTTCGCTCCCCTCCCTGAAGGACATTTACACCTCCCATCTCGCCCGCAAGGCAACCTTGATTGCCAGGGATGTGAGTCACCCGGCTCACTCTTTGTTTGACCTTCTGCCCTCTGGGAAGAGGTACAGGAGCCTGCGCTCCCGCACCACCAGACTTGCCAACAGCTTCTTTCTCCAGGCTGTTAGGGCCCTGAACTCGCTACCCCCTTCTGCGTAGCGTGCGGCACTGTTGCGCTATTTTCGGGAATGTCTGCTGTACGCGCACTTGCTCCTTTTTTTTCTGCTCCTCTTATTTATTTATTTATTGTTGTGTTATTTATTCATTATTTATTCAGCACGCTTTTGTTATACTTGTTTACTTGTTTGTCTGTTGTGAGCCATGTCTTGTCACCGTGGGATAGGGGGGAACGAAATTTCGGTTTCTTTGTGTGTCTTTGGCATGTGGAGAAATTGACAATAAAGCTGACTTTGACTTTGACTTTGACTATCTTGGCTGGCTCCAATCTCGTCCCTTGCGTTTAGGAATTTAAATTTGTAAATAAAAACATTATATAGAAAGTTGCTTATAATTTCACTGTGTTACTGAAACAGAACACTGTTTTAGATTTATTTTATAACAATCTGATAAGCAGCAAAAAAGTCGATATTTAAATCGGGTGTGCCCCTCCTGCCCCCCACGCTAGCTCCAACACTTACTTGTTTGACAGTTGATCTGGTGCGGGTCCGCGGAGATATTTTTCTATCATGCCGTCAATGTAGGCTATTTCCAGGGATGGACGGTGGGCAACATACTCATCAAGTTTGTCTTTTGATTTGATACACCTCAGGCCGTCCATTTTTCCCATAAGTACTAGCTCATGTTCTTGGCAGCAAAAACACTCATCTGTTTTTTGCTGCACACAGTTTCCACATTTGCACCAAGCAGCAGACGACATTTTTGATCTCCCATCACGCACTTGGTACAAAATATCGTCTTCCGAGCTGTCACGAGAGTAATAATGAAAAATATGTTGTCTTATCTGGCTTGACATATATCCTCTAACCCCAATCTCTTCCTCACTTGACGATATAATGCTTTTTTACAAGTCGAGTTTCAGCATTGACAAGCCAGTATATATAGGCCTGATCTGGGCACCCCAAAATGGAATCAACTTGGTGATGTCATATCCGGGGCGCCATATTTCTTCCCCAGGCAGCAAAAGTGCCGGTCAAACGACAATGTTTCAGGCTATACATCTCTTGTCCCTAAGAGGTGTTGTGTTATTTCTTTTTTGATATTGTACATTTACTTTATACTAAATCAGTGCCTGCGTTATACAGGTTGACCAAAGGTACCCTTTAAAGGTTACATATTTCAGAAACACGTAAAAACAGAATGAAATGAATTTGCCTCTAATATTTCCAGGCTTCAGCGAGGGCCACAGCTATGAAAGGTATTTATGAAAAAGGTATCTATGAAAAATGCCAGTCCTGGCAGACCCAAATATATTGTAAGGGTTTTCCGGGAAAATCTGGGAGAATCTTCCGTCAGAAACAGTTTTCACTCTCACCGCCAGCACAATTTTTCCGAGTGAGGCGGGGGACACCGAGTCTGATTGTTTCATGCCTCTATTGTTGAAGTAGCCGAGGAGTAAGATGGTCGGTCCCTGATGTGGCTGCAATCCCCCAACCCGCAGGTAGACAACAGGGGTAAGGGATGCTGTCAAGCTGAAGAAAGAGTCCGATCAAGCCTTTTTGGCCTATGAGACTCCGAAAGCAAATGAAGGGTACCGGATAGCCAGCATTCACGGAAGCAAAAACTGGGATGTGTGAGGAGTTTGGCAAGGTTATATAAACCGACTTACGGAAGGTTTTTAGGAAATTCTGGTTCACCATCCAGCACCTCAGGAGGGGAAGTCAGCGCACCATTAACACTGTGTAAAGTGGAGCTGGGGCGCTGCTGACCGCACCCTGGGATGTTGTGAATCGGTGGGGAGAATGCAGTGATCCCTCACCACTTCACGCTTCACCTATTGCGGCCTCAGTGCATCGCATTTTTTTTTTTTAAACAAATATTGCGGATATATTCGGTGCATCGCAGCTTTTAGCGGTGCCACTTTGTCGTGAGGCTTTATCTGCCCATATGATTTTGCAGTACACTATTGGCCAATGGGAACATGTTGCAGCTGTTTGGCTTAGCAGTTCTAACCACACTTTATCTCAGCCTGCACTGTATCCACTCTTCCACTACGTATTGGCAGCACCTCAAACTTGTGCTTCGTTATGGTAGGTTTTTTTGTGATTTTTAGTGAAGCTCTAAACACACTTCATCTCAGCCTCCCGCACTGTATCCACTCTTCCACTCAGTTTGCGTCAATAGTGCGTACATATCGGCAGCACCTCAGACTTGTGCTTTGCTACGGTAGTGTTTTTTTTAACTTCGTGATTTTTATTCATGCCCTATTACAATGCCACAAAACCGCCTTGCACCTTCTACGCCTTCTTGAGACAGCAAGAGTAAGAGTAAGATGCTTACAATAGCAGAGAAGGTGAAACCTCTTGCTTGACATGCTTAAGGAAGAAAGAGGTTACACCGAGGTTGGCCGCCATTATGTCATTAATGAGTCTGTGCATTATATTAAGGAGAAAGAGAAGATATTACTTTGAATAAATAGGGAGGCAAAAAGGGTAGAAAGTCCACGCAATAAGGGCATTGTACGAATGGAGTTGCCACTAGCCTTTTTGATGAATTTCTGCAGGAAGAAAAACATTCCTATGGATATGAACATCATCCGTGAAAAGGCCAGGCAGCCAACTTGCAAGATGATGATGATTTCAAAGTCAAAGTCAGCTTTATTGTCAATTTCTCCACATGCCAAAGACACACAAAGAAACCGAAATTTCGTTCCCCCCTATCCCACGGTGACAAGACATGGCTCACAACAGACAAACAAGTAAACAAGTATAACAAAAGCGTGCTGAATAAATAATGAATAAATAACACAACAATAAATAAATAAATAAGAGGAGCAGAAAAAAAAGGAGCAAGTGCGCGTACAGCAGACATTCCCGAAAATAGCGCAACAGTGCCGCACGCTACGCAGAAGGGGGTAGCGAGTTCAGGGCCCTAACAGCCTGGAGAAAGAAGCTGTTGGCGAGTCTGGTGGTGCGAGAGCGCAGGCTCCTGTACCTCTTCCCAGAGGGCAGAAGGTCAAACAAAGAGTGAGCCGGGTGACTCACATCTCTGGCAATCGAGGTTGCCTTGCGGGCGAGATGGGAGGTGTAAATGTCCTTCAGGGAGGGGAGCGAAGCACCAATAATCTTACCAGCCGTATTCACTATGCACTGCAGGGCCTTCAAGTTCTGTTCAGTGCAGTTACCACCCCAGACAGCGATGCAACTGGTGAGGACGCTCTCAATGGTGCCACGGTAGAATGTAGGGCTGCCTGAGGAGCACATGCACGCCTGAGCTTCCGCAGGAAGTACAGGCGGCACTGAGCTTTCTTTGCCAGTGACGAGGTGTTTGCGGACCAGGAGAGGTCCTCACTGATGTGCACCCCCAGGAACTTGGTGGAGCTCACCCTCTCCACCACAGCACCGTCGATGATCAGCGGCAGGTGTGTTGTGTGACCCTTCTGGAAGTCAACAATGATTTCCTTGGTCTTATTGACGTTCAGCAGGAGGTTGTTGTCCCTGCACCACGTGGTCAGAAGGTCAACTTCCGACCTGTACCGAGTCTCGTCGCCCTTCGTGATGAGACCCACCAGAGTCGTGTCGTCAGCAAACTTCACTATGCGGTTGTCGCTGTAGGTCGCAGTGCAGTCATGCGTCAGCAGGGTGAAGAGCAATGGACTGAGCACGCAACCCTGGGGGGCCCCCGTGCTCAGCGTGATGCTGGCGGACATTTTGTCGCCAACACGCACCACCTGAGGCCTCTGACAGAGGAAGTCCAGTAGTCAGTTGCAGAGGGAGGTACTGAGGCCCAGCTCGTCGAGTTTGCAGATGAGTCGCTGCGGCACAATGGTGTTGAAGGCAGAGCTGAAGTCCACAAACAGAAACCTCACATATGAGTCCTTTCTCTCCAGGTGGGTGAGGGCCGAGTGGAGGGCAGAGCAGATGGCATCCTCAGAGGACCGCTTGGCACGGTACGCAAACTGGAAAGGGTCAATGGTGGGGGGGAGAACGGACTTGATGTGCTCCATGACCAGCCGCTCAAAACACTTCATGATGATGGGCGTCAGTGCCACAGGGCGGTAGTCATTGAAGCAGGACGGTGCAGGTTTCTTCGGCACAGGAACGATGGTGGCAGCCTTGAAACACGAGGGGACGATGGCCTGCTGCAGGGAAACGTTAAAGATGTCCATGAAGACACCCGACAGCTCCCCAGCGCAGTCCTTCAGCGCTCGACCCGGGATGTTGTCGGGGCCCGCCGCCTTACGGGTGTCGATAGCGGCAAGCGCCCTCCTCACACCGTCGGCAGAGAGGCGCAGGGGCTGCTCGTGTGGGGGGGGGGGGAGTGGTCTTCAGCGGGCAAGTGCTGTTCTGGGCGTCGAAGCGAGCAAAGAAGCGGTTCAGATCGTTCAGCAGACGGACGTCGCCCTCACAGCTCCTCGGCGCGGGCCTGTAGTCCGTGATGGTCTGAATGCCCCGCCAAAGGCTACGTACGTACTTGCTGTCCTTGAAGTGGGTGGAGACCTTGCACGAGAACGCCTTCTTCGCTTCTTTGATGCCTCGGGACAGGTCGGCCCTCGCTGTCCTCAAGCCAGCCTCATCCCCCGCTCTGAAAGCCTTGTCCCTGGCCCTCAACAGTCTGAGGACAGCCCCCGTCAGCCAAGGCTTCCAGTTCGCGCGAGTGACGACGGATTTCGAGCAAGTCACATCATCGATGCACTTCGTGATGTAAGAGGTAACAGAGTCAGTATACTCCTCTATGTCCGTCCAATCGTTGTAGGTGGCTGCCTGCTTGAATAACCAAGTCAGTTTCAAAAGAGTGGTTAGGGTTAGGGTTTGATACTCTGCTGAAACACGACGAGTTATATTTTTGTCTGATCAGACCACATGACCTTCTGCCATTCCTCCTCTGGATCATGAATGGGAGAAGATCATGTGGTATGATGAGACGAAAATAGAACTTTTTGGTTTCAACTCCACTCGTCGTGTTTGGAGGAAGAAGAATGATGAGTACAACCCCAAAAGCACCATCCCAACTGTGAAGCATGGCGGTGGAAACATCATTCTTTAGGGATGCTTTTCTGCAAAGGGAACAGGACGACTGCACCGTATTCAGGGAAGGATGGATGGGGCCATGTATCGTGAGATCTTGGCCAACAACCTCCTTCCCTCAGTAAGAGCATTGAATATGGGTCGCAGCTGGGTCTTCCAGCATGACAATGACCTAAAACACACAGCCAGGGCAACTAATGAGCGGCTCCGTAGGAAACATCTCAAGGTCTTGGAGTGGCCTAGCCAGACCTGAATCCAATAGAGAATCTTTGGAGGAAGCTTAAAGTCCATGTGGCCCAGCGACAGCCCTGAAACCTGAAGGCTCCGGAGGAGATCTGTATGAAGGAGTCGGCCAAAATGCCTGCTGCAGTGTGTGCAAACCTGGTCAAGAACTACAGTAAACGTCTGATTTCTGTAATTGCAAACAAAGACTTTTTTTCTGATGAATCAAATACTTATTTCATGCAACAAAATGGACATTAATTATTGAAAAATCATACAATGTGATTTTCTGGATTTTTGTTTTAGATTCCATCACTCACAGTTGAAGAGTACCTATGATAGAAATGACTGACTTCTACATGCTTTGCAAGTGGGAAAACCTGAAAAATCCGGAGTGTATCAAATATTTGTTCTCCCCACTTTAAGTGCTTCATCTCCCAAGTCAGGGTTTACCTTGTTGGAAAGGGGCTAAATTTCAATGTGCTACTACTGATGGACATCGCTGGAGGCCACACACAAGACCCGAGTACGCATTGAATTCTTGCCCCTTCATCCAACCAATGGACCAGGACGTTATTCGTACTTTTAAGACACTGTACACCAAGCACACCATCCAAGACCTAGTTGAATCCATAGACCAGGGGTGCCCAAACATTTTCAGCTCGCGAGCTACTTTTGAAATGACCAAGTCACAAAGATCTACCCACTAAAAAAAATATATACTATATATGGCTGACGTAATTTTCTGAAGTCCAAATGATCATATATATATATATATATATATATATATATATATATATATATATATATATATATATATATATATACATACATACATACATACATACATATATATATACATACATGTATATATACATACATGTATATATATATATATATATATATATATATATATATATATATATATATATACATACATGTATATATATATATATATATATATATATATATATATATATATATATATATATATATATATATATACATATATATGAAAGTGATACATTTTTTTATCTTTTTACTATGTCCAGCTGCCCTTTTTATACCCTTTCTTAAGTTTAAGAGAAAAAACAGGGATCTGACAATTGGAGGGAACTCGCGAGCGTTAGTGTTGTGTTGTTAGCGCCGTTGTTTGCGCATGCGTCAAGTGCGAAAAAACCCCCAAAAACATTTTAATGTCACGCGATCGACCAGTAGTGGCTAGGCGATCGACGTATTGGGCACCCCTGCCATAGACGCTGAAATTAACTTTTCAGTGCTGCAGTATTGGAAGCCGTTTAATATAGCAATGTGTCTCTAGCACATCGAGAAGGTGCTGAGGGAGATGAAGATGGAGACTTTCAAAGCCGCCTGGAAGAAATTGTGGCCAGAAGTGGTCTTTGACTATAAAGAATCTACCTTAGTGGAAATTCATCATTTCGCCATCAGTAATGTAGTAAACCTGGGAAGGCAGGTCAAAGGAGAAGGCTTTTCTGATATGACTAAGGATGATGTTTGCAGGATCCTCGATTGCCAGGGAGAACCACTAATGAATGAAGATCAGGATGAGCTGACAAGGTCAGCGCGTGAGGACGAAGCAGATGGCGAAGATGATCCAAAAGAAGTCGGTCTAACACTCAAATGCCTGGCAACCATAATGCGATCTGCAAAAGATCTTCAGAGGATGGTGGAAGAATGGGACCCAGAGATGATTTGTGCATTGCAATTCAGAAATGAAGTCGATGGAGCCCTGCACGTGTATAAAAGCATCTTAAAGCCCAAGTATCACAAAAATAAATTCTACTGTTTTACTCATTCAGTTGTTGTCTATATAGAGTGGAACAGCAATGCTTTTGTCTGAATTCCTCGTTTTGATATCGTCACAGGTCCCTCTTTTCTACTTGTTCTGAGGTGCGGCTCAGAGCAAGCCGTTTTGGTGCGCTCTCTTTAAATGCAAATGAGATACCTCACAGGGTGGCTCGGTGTGCACTGGTTAGCACATCCACTTCACAGTTAGGAGGGTGCAGGTTTGATTCCACCTCCGTCCCTCCCTGTGTAGAGTTTGCATGTTATCCCCATGCCTGCTTGGTTTTCTCCGGGCACTCTGTTTTCCTCCTACATCCCAAAAACATGCATGGTAGGCTGATTGAGCACTTCAAATTGTACCTAGGTGTGAGTGCGAGTGCGAATGATTGCTCGTCTCCGTGTGCCCTGCGATTGGCTGGCAACAAGTTCAGGGTGTCCCCCGCCAACTGCTGGGACAGGCTCCAGCACTCCCGCAACTTTACTTGCACCGCAAACATTTTGATCGATTCAACGGCAGAAGACTTGTCCATACAACCATACATGACACGTAATAAAATAAATCCCCTCACCATATTTATGATCGTCTTGTAAACAAGCACTGCAGTCAAGCTGCGAAGTAAGCTAATGCTAGCGCTAACGAGAAGCCAGCGAATGCATTGAACATATTAGTGTTCCCCAAGAATAAAACAGCACCTTTGATGCAATCAATGGTGTTGGCATGCAAGAGTAAACAGAGAGATGACTCCCATGGCAGGAGACGGTAACGTGCACGAGGAAACAGAGAATTTGTGAAACAGAACATCGACGCCTGGAACGTTTCCTCCTCGCCGTACGTTCGGTGAAAGACGGATCATTTTACCGTGATGAACTTTTCTGGGCAAAGAAGGATTTGAAGGATTTCAATCTCGTGTGAGCAGATCATTTTGGCAGACATCTGGACCGATGTCGGCAATTGTATGATCGCCACGGCGAAGAGCAAAAGCGGAGCAAAAGCGGGGCACATTCCTGTTTGCAAACGTTTTTTTCCTCTCAAACAAGGTCCAGTGGAACTTTGAACGTGGAGGAGTTCAAGAAGATCTTTTTTTTTTTTTTTTGTGTCACTTTTGTCACTTTTTTTTGCCACAGACGATCCATTCCTGTGCAGTTTTTTTTGTTTTTTATTTTATAACTTTGTTGCCACAGACGGTCCATTCCTGTGCAGTTTCTGTTGTTAATTTGTTGCCACAGACGAACCATCCCTGTGCTGTTTAGGGAAAGGAAATACAAGTAAGCGTAACCGATCTAAGCAGATCGCGAACCCGCGAGTCTGTTAGCGGACTGCTAACAGCTGATTTACCAGGAAACAGCTGATTGAGCTGTCAAAGAGATAGCTGCGACCAACGTGAGCAATATGGGGCCGAAAAAAACCTAACCATGTCCACGGAGGAGGTTGAGGACATAAAAAGGTCACTTGACTTCCTTTCGGAAGAAGTTTCTGCTGTAAGGATGCAGCAGAAAAACATCTTGGCACTGGTGGAAGAGGTAAAGATGCTCCGTATGCTCAATGCTGAGAAGGACAAGCGGCTTGCCTACCTTGAAAGTCGGGTAGCGGACATTGAGCAACATACACGAATAAATGACATTGTCATCACGGGAATAGCAATTAAACCTATATCTTATGCAAGGGCAGTGACGGCAGGTAACGATGGCTGTGAGCAACATGCAAGCTCAGCTGAGCAACAGGGAGCTGAGTTTCTGCAAACTAAAGGAATAACTATGGACTCCAACCAGGTTGAAGCATGTCATCCACTGCCCAGAAGAAACAGTAATGACAAGCCAGCAGTCATTCTGAAATTTGTCAACAGGAAGCACAAAGTTGCACTTCTAAAGCAGGGTAAGTTGCTCAAAGGCACAGACATCTACATCAATGAACATTTGACAAAGACCAATGCGGATATTGCAAAGAAAGCACGTCACTTGAGAAGAATGAAAAAAATACAGAGTACATGGACCAGAAATTGCAAGATATACATCAAGCTTAATGGATCACCAGAAGAGGCCAAGATACTGATGGTGAGGAGTATTGAGGAACTGGAAAAGCTCGAATAAGTATCCTCAATAGAAAATCAACTGGAGTGGACTTGGAACTGAATGGAGGTAACAACACAAAACACAAACATAATGCTCAGGGACACTACTCAACCTACATCAAGCAACAATGGACATGTAACACAGTGGATACAAGAACATGAACAACTTCAACTAACGTTTGATTACAGTGAAAGCAGCACTCTGGTCATAGATCAGGACATCGACCCAGACAATAATTTCTTCTCCACCACAAACAACACGTTATTATTACAGCAATGATCAGTACAATATGGACATCTTAACAAAAGATAACCTATCTATTATCCATTTCAATAGCCGAAGTCTATATAAGAATTTTAGTAGCATTCAGGCTTACTTAAACACATTCAAACAACCATTTAATATAATAACCATTTCTGAGACCTGGATTACGACTGAGAAGGGAATGCACTTTGAGATGGAAGGCTATGAAGTCATACAAAATAACAGACAGAGTAAAGGTGGGGGTGGTGTTGCAATCTATGTTGATTTGAATATGAAATTTAAGATTGTAGAGGCTATGACACAGGTAGTGGACAATCTTCTTGAATGTGTCAATATACAGATTTGTGTTGAAAAAAAAAAAGAAATTATTATAAGCTGTGTCTATAGAGCTCTTGGTTCTAGCATTGAGACATTCACAGAATGGATAGAAAGTGTGATCATACATAAGGGTAACAAAAATATTTTTATTTGCGGGGATTATAACATTGATTTATTAAATCCAAATAAGCAACAAAATATTGATGATTTTTTAAATTTAATGCATAGCCTGAGTCTCTTTCCTACAATCACTAGACCCACGAGAGTAACATCGCAGAGTGCTACTCTGATAGATAACATATTCACCAATATAATAGAAAACAGGACAACAAGCGGGTTATTAATTACTGATATTACTGACCACCTTCTAGTGTTCACAGTATATGACAATAACTTCAAATCTGAAATTGGGGTGTATAAACAACAAAGAAGAATTAGGACAGATGAGACAATTGCTACTCTAAAACATGAATTAATGGAACAGAACTGGGATGCAATATATAAAGAAAAAGATGTAAATAATGCATACCATAAATTGATGACTATATTCACTTCATTATATAATAAGCATTGTCCAATCAAGGAATATAATAAAAAAACTAAATATAAGAACAGTCCATGGTTGACGAAAGGCTTAAGAAATGCCTGTAAAAAGAAAAACTTACTCTATAGGAATTTCATAAAACAAAGAACAGAAGGCGCTGAAGATAAATATAAGAGATATAAGAATAAATTAACCAATATTATAAGATTAAGTAAGAAAGAATATTATAAGCATAAATTAGAGGATAACAAAAATAATATTAAGGGGATATGGACTCTCCTAAACCACATTATTAGAGAAGGTACCGAACAACACAAATTACCAAAATATTTTGTTATAAATGATACTGAAAATTATAATATGGAAGAAGTAGCAACCAGTTTTAATCAGTTCTTTGTAAATGTTGGGCCTCAAATAGCAAAAAACATACCGATTCCAGCGCCAGATGTGGGCAACAGAGATAAATTAATAGAAAGGTATCCTCACTCAATGTTTTTAAAGGCAGTTGATGAAAATGAAATCATTAACATTGTAAAGCAATGCAAAAATAAAACATCTACCGACTGCAATGGGATTGATATGATGTTAGTTAAACAAATCATTGAGGGGATTTCAAAGCCACTTGTGTACATCTGTAACTTGTCATTTTTAACTGGTACATTCCCAAAGAAGATGAAAATTGCTAAGGTCATTCATCTTTATAAAACTGGGAGCAAACACATTTTTACAAACTACAGAACTATCTCAATATTGCCACAACTCTCAAAAATATTGGAAAAGCTTTTTAACAGTAGAATGGATGAATTTTTGGAAAAACATAAATTATTTGCAGAGAACCAATATGGTTTTAGAGTAAACAGATCAACAGCACAGGCATTAATGGAATCAATCGAGGAAATCACAGATGCAATAGATAACAAACGACATGCAGTGGGAGTTTTCATTGACCTCAAAAAAGCTTTTGACACAATTAATCATAAGATACTATTCAATAAATTAGAAAAATATGGGATAAGGGGAATTGTATTAGACTGGATAAAGGATTATCTGCGAGAACGGCAACAGTATGTAAAGTTGGGTAATCACTGCTCTGGATATTTGGACATAGCTTGTGGTGTTCCACAAGGGTCAGTTTTAGGCCCTAAATTATTTATTTTGTATATAAATGACATGTGCAAAGTCTCTAAAGAACTAAAACTCATCAATTTTGCAGATGATACAAATATCTTTTGTTCAGGTGATAACATCCAACAAGTGGAATCAGTGTTGAATGAGGAAATGAAAAAAATAAAAATGTGGTTCGACTGGAACAAATTATCATTAAATGTAAGTAAGACCAATTTTATGGTATTTGGCAAAGCGAACATAAAGATACGAATAGAAATAGATGGGACTGAAATTGAAAGAGTGCAGGAAAACAAATTTCTTGGGGTTATAATAGATGACAGGCTGAGTTGGAAGCCACACATCAAAAACGTAAAGTCTAAAATTTCAAGAAGCATGGCAATCATATACAAAGCAAAAGAATTACTGGATTATCATTCACTTCGTACACTTTATTGTTCTCTTGTCTTGCCCTATTTGCATTACTGTGCTGAGGTTTGGGGGAATACTTATAAAACTTCACTACAGCCACTTATCATTCTGCAGAAAAGAGCAATAAGGTCAACTACTTGGAACACACAAATCCACTTTTCATACAATCCAAACTATTGAAAGTCACTGACATAGTATCTTACCAAACAGCAATCATCATGTATAGGGCAAAAGCAAAACAACTACCAGAAAATATCCAAAACTTATTTAGGAATCGGGAGGGCGGTTATAAGTTAAGGGGGAATCACAACTTCAAAATCTTAAACATAAGAACAACCTTAAAAAGTTTCTGCATCACTATAACTGGGGTCAAACTATGGAACAATCTAAGTGAGGAACTCAAGCAAAGTCCAAATATCCACCAGTTTAAAAGAATGTACAAAAATATGTTGTTTAGCGGGTACAAAGGCTAAAAGTGCCAAAGGGCTACACACAAGTTAAAATGAAACAGAAAAATAAGTGTGAAAGTGTTACTTGTGTTCTGTTGTAGAATTACAATATATGTTGAATCATTGGTTTAATGGATAAAGTGAGAAAGGGGTAGGAATCTAAAAAGCTATGCTTCTTCCTACTCCTTTTCGAGCATTCTTTATTGATTTATTTACTTATGTATTATTATTATTATTTATTTATTTATGTATTTTTTTGTTTGTTGGTTTATATTTTGTTTGTTTGTTGTATGGACTTATATGTGGCACTTTAGAGTGTGATTTGTTTTGTTTTTTCATTTTTGTTTTGGATGTTCGAAATAAAGATATCAATCAATCAATCCATTTGATATAACTACCGTATTATCCAGACTATAAGTCGCTCCGGAGTACAAGTCGCACCAGCCATAATAAAGAAGAGCAAAAACATATGTCGCACTGGAATAAAGTCGCATTTTTGGGAGAACTTTACTTGACAAAATCCAACACCAAGAACAATACATGAAGAGGTAACAACAGGCTAAATGATACGGTATGCTAACGTTACATAAACACAAAAGAGGAGGTGAGAACGTGCCTGACGCAACATTAATACTTGTTCAAATAACTATAACATAAATAACACGTTTATCAAACCATCCATGTCACTCCAAATCATTAAATACGTCGAAATCTTTATCCTTTGTGTATGAACCTTTCTGTCCATATTTTTCCCTCCGTAAACTCGCCTGCCACTTTGGCTTCACTGCATGCTTTCTCACTCCAAAAAGAGAAAATCGCACCCAGCTTCACACCCTTTGTTCTTTTATTTGCACACACTCCGACAGCCATTCCATCTTAAAAGAACCGCCGCATCTCTTATTTATGTACTTTGGCTATGCGACTGGATGTGTCGCTGCTCGTTCGTTTCGTCATGATAAGGGGTTAGCTCACTTAGCATTTGCATCTCTTGACTCCATCGCACTGACTAACCCTAACCTGCACAGCACGAATGGGCAGGACACATTTTCAGGCACTGTCAATGCTATGATTGGCTACGTAGCGTAAGTGAACCATGTCATATCATTGGCTGGACATCTGTCAATTACTGATTTACACTACAAAAAGGCACAGAAAGAAAATCATTCGTCCACTTAATTAGATTAGATTACGTCTAACATTAGATATTAATCAATCAGTTTATGCTGAATTTTATTTTGTGCGCAGCATGGAGTTTCTTGAGCGCACAGACTGCTCGACCAGTGCGCAATTGCGCAGCTTAGAGGGAACACTGGCTTATATAACTAGATATAAACTACACATCAAATAACTATTGTTAACTTCCGATGCAATGCATTGTGGGGGAGGGTCTCACGTAAGCGTTGCTAGTTTTTGCTGTTCAGCCTGTGAGAGCGGTTGCAGTGAGAAACGTGACTAAATAAATGTGTCTATGACAAACATCGTTGTATATTGAAATTTACAACCATTACATAAATGACAATTCTATCCAACCATCCGTGTCACTCCAAATCATTAAGTCCATCGAAATCTTCGTCCTCTGCGCCACTTAAAAAAAACACAAAAAAAAACACCGCTGCTGACTCTGGAAGTAGATGCGCCACTGGCGTCAGATTCATCGTCAGTTGAGGCTCCAATTACTCCACAGATCTATATACAGAGGGCAATGAACATCATCAAAGACACTACTCATCCTGCACACAGACTGTTCTCCCTTCTACCATCAGGGAAGCGGTACCGCAACCTGCGGTCCCGCACAAGCAGACTGAGTAACAGCTTCTTTCCTCAAGCCATCAGACTCATGAACACACTGAGGAAAACCACTTGAACATTCCAAAGTCACCATGCCACTTGGCACTTTACTCTTGCACCTTATATACAGTTATACACTTTTTCACTTTACTTCTATGACCACTGATTGTACTTCTGCTGCTGTGTATGTATGTGTGTGTGTGTGGGTCTGTATTGTCAATACTCTTATTACACACCGTGTGTGTGTGTGTGCATGTGTGTGTATGTGAGAGAGAGTATTTTATTGTATAGTACTGCACATGTTTATCAGCATGTTAGTGTTTGAATGACTGCAATGTGTAAGTGTGCATTGTCTATGTTTATGTTGTGAATGAATATGTCAGAGAAAGAAATTGTAAATTCAGTATGAGTAAGTTAGCTGTGTGTGTGTGTGTGTTGTGTGTATGTGTGTGTGAGAAAGAAAGAGATTTATGTCAATGTCTTATTTAAATGTTTTTAGTTAATCTGCACATTGGAGACTGGTCAAACGCAATTTCAAACTTCTGTGGTAACCCTGTTACATAGGATTTTTGACAATAAAGTAAACTTGAACTTGAACTTGAACTTGATACAGTCGTATGCAAAAGTTCGGGCACCCCTGATCATTTTCAAGATTTACCTCTACATCATTGGTTGTTCGGATCAGCAATTTCAGTTGAATATATCTTATAGCAGACAAACACAGTGAAGCTATAGGAAGCGTTTAGAGGCTGTTATTTCTGCAAAAGGAGGATCTACTAAATATTGGTCATTTTTCTGTTGGAGTGCCCAAATTTATGCACCTGCTTACTTTTGTTCAAGTAATGATTGCACACTTTCTGTAAATCCTCTAAACTTCGTTTCACTTCTCAAATATTACTGTGTTTGTCGGCGATATGATATATTTAACTGAAATTGCCGATCCGAACAACCAATGAATTATAAAGGAAAATCATGAAAATGATCAGGAGTGCCCAAACTTTTGCATACGACTGTAACTATATTGTAGCGTTACCAAAGTACCAGGCAAGTCGTGGGTTTGGTAACCGGCTCTTTATTTCACAAAACAAGAGTTCAACATACGAGCCAACATACCGTGTGTGTAGCATCACTCCAACAAAGCGCCCCGGATCTCTCTTCCCGTCTCCCTCTTCGCGTCTCCCTCTTCCCGTCTCCTCCCCCCTGCTGCCTTCATGGCGGCCCGAGGCAATCGGAAACCACTGAACTCTAACAATATACAAGTTGCTACACAAAAAAAAAAACTATGTATCAAATAACTATACCATGCATGAAAAGTCGGGCGGCTCGGTGGGGCACTGATTAGCACGTCCGCCTCACAGTTAGGAGGGTGCCGGTTTGATTTCACCTCCAACCCTCCCTGTGTGGAGTTTGTGTGTTCTCCCCGTGCCCGCTTGGGTTTTCTCCAAGCACTCCGGTTTCCTCCCACATCCCAAAAACATGCTTGGTAGGCCAATTGAGCACTCCAAATTGCTCCTAGGTGTGAGAGAGAGTGTGGATGGTTGTTCGTCTCTGTGTGCCCTGTGATCGGCTGGCAACCGGTTCAGAGTGTCCCCCGCCTAATGCCCGATGACTGCTGGGATAGGCTCCAGCACGCCCGCAACCCTTGTAGGGACAAGCGGTATAGAAAATGGATGGATGGATACAGTGGGGCAAAAAAGTATTTAGTCAGCCACCAATTGTGCATGTTCTCCTACTTAAAAGATGAGAGATGCCTGTAATTTTCATCATAGGTACACCAACTATGAGAGACAAAATAAATTTAAAAACTCCAGAAAATCAAATTGTCTGATTTTTAAATAATTTATTTGGTGGAAAATAAGTATTTGGTCAATAACAAAAGTTCATATCAATACTTTGTTATATGTATACCCTTTGTTGGCAATGACAGAGGTCAAACGTTTTCCGAAAGTCTTCACAAGGTTTTCACACATCGTTGTTGGTATTTTGGCCCATTCGTCCATGCCGATCTGCTCAAGAGCAGTAATGTTTTGGGGCTGTCGCTGGGCAACACGTACTTTCAACTCCCTCCATAGATTTCTATAGGAGTGAGATCCGGAGACTGGCTAGGTATAAAAGGTAGAGTGGTGTTTGGTTTGTCCCACCCTAACGGATGTGATGTAATAGATGTAATAAAAAAATCATAGAAAATGGAGAAATCTGAACAGAGTAAAAAAATAGCCCCCCAAAACGATCATAACAGTATCTTTGCAGCACCTGGAGGGATATATTACACTTTTCTTCACTCCTGGACCAGCTCAGTGGCCTTGTGGTTTGAGTGTCCGCCCTGAGACTGGGAGGTCGTGGGTTCGATCCCCGGCCGAGTCATACCAACAAGACTATAAAATGGAACCCAATGCCTCCCTGCTTGACACTTAGCATGAAGGGTTGAATTGGGGATGCTGTGAGGAGCTGTGCCCCACAGTCATTATTACCAATGTATAGCTTCTACTATGGAAGCTCATCGGAGGACGACCTAACTTGGATACTCCAGATACGCAAGAAAATAACCTTAAAAGCAAAGAAAGTCTATTTTCCCTGATATGTGTTCTTTAACTCAGAGGGAAAAAAAGCAACATCACCAGCTGTCTATCACTAAGTTTCTGACACGACCACCACGAAAAAAACCAAGGGAAGAGTCTGTTACAATTGAGATTCCAGAGAGTGAGGACAAAGTTATGGAACCACCTGACACCTGGAGGGATATATTACACATTTCTACATTCTATGTTTTTGTGTTCCTAGATACACAAGAAAATAACTTTAAAAGCAAAAAAGGCTATTTTCCCTGATATATGTCCCTTAACTCAGAGAAATAAAAGTAACACCAGCAGCTGTCTATCACTAGGTTTCTGACACGACTACCAGGAAAAGAACCAATTGAGTTTCCAGAGAGTGAGGACAAAGTTATGGAACCACCTGACACCTGGAGGGATATATTACACATTTCTACATTCTATGTTTTTGTGTTCCTAGATACACAAGAAAATAACTTTAAAAGCAAAAAAGGCTATTTTCCCTGATATATGTCCCTTAACTCAGAGAAATAAAAGTAACACCAGCAGCTGTCTATCACTAGGTTTCTGACACGACTACCAGGAAAAGAACCAATTGAGTTTCCAGAGAGTGAGGACAAAGTTATGGAACCACCTGACAAATATGGCATCCGACCTTATGTAAGTAGTATAAATATATAAATAATTAAGAATGTTTCAGAAAGTCAGTTTGACCTTAAAATGTTTGAGTGTTTAAAAATACAAACCGGATTCGGTTGAAGTTGGGAAATTGTGTAAAATGTAAATAAAAACAAAATACAACGATTTGAAAATCCATCTCAACCCATATTCAATTGAATACACTACAAAGACAACATATTTAATGTTCAAACTGATAAACTTAATTGTTTTTTTGTCAAATAATAATGAACTTAGAATTTCATGGCTGCAACACGTCCAGTAGAAATTGGGAAAGGTGGCAAAATATACAGAGAAAGCTGAGAAAAGCTCATCAAACACCTACTTGGAACATCCCATATGTGGTCAGGCTAATTGAGAAGAGGTGGGTACCATGATTGGAGCCTCCCCAAACATGCTCAGTCTTTCACAAGCAAGGATGTGGTGAGGTTCACTACTTTATCCACAACTGCATGAGAAAATAGTTGAACAGTTTAACAACATTTCTCAAAACAAAATTGCAAGGAATTTAGGGATTTCAACATCTACGGTCCATAATATCATCAAAAGGTTCAGAGGATCTGGTGAAATCACTGCATGTAAGCGCCACGGCCGGAAACCAAGACTGAATGACCATGACCTTCGATCCCTCAGACGGCACTGCCTTAAAAACCGACATGAGTGTGTAACGGATATCACCAAATGGGCTCAGGAAAACTTCAGAAAACCACTGTCAGTACATACAGTTCGTCAGTAAGCGCGGGTTAAAACTCTTCCATGTAAAGCAAAAGCCGTTTATGAACAACATCCGGAAAGGCCGTTGGGTTCTCTGGGCCCGAGCTCATGTGAAATGGACTAATGCACAATGGTGTTGTGTGGTCTGATGAGTCCACTTTTCAAATTGTTTTTGGAAACACTGGACGTCGTGGCCTCCGGACCAAAGAGGAAGCGGACCATCCGGACTGTTATCAACGCAAAGTTCAAAAGACAGCATCTGTGATGGTATGGGGGTGCATTAGTTCCCATGGCATGGGTGACTTAAATTTCTGTGAAGGCAACATAAATGCTGAAAAGTACATACAGACTTTGGAGCAACAGATGCTGCCATCCATGCGCCGTCTTTTTCGTGGACGCCGCTGCTTATTTCAGCAAGATAATGTCAAGCCACATTCTGCACGTGTTACAACAGCATGGTTTCGAAGTAAAAGAGTCCAGGTTCTCCCCTGGCCCGCTTGCAGTCCAGACCCGTCTCCCATTGAAAATGTGTGGCGCACTATGAAGCGTACAATATGACAGGGAAGACCCCGGACTGTTGGAACAACCGAAGCGGTTCATCAAGCAAGAATGGTAAAGAATTCCACATGAGAAGCTAAGAGAATTAGTCTCCTGTCTTCCAAAACGTTTATTGAGTGTTATTAAAAGGAAAGGTGATGTAACGAAGCGGTAAACATGCCCTTTCCCAACTTCTACTGCATGTGTTGCAGCCATGAAATTCAAAGTTAATTATTATTTGAATTTGAGTTTGAGCATTACATATGTTGTCTTTGTAGTGTATTCAATTGAATATAGGTTGAAAAGGATTTTCAAATCATTGTATTTTGTTTTTATTTACATTTTACACAATTTCCCAACTTCAACCGGATCTGGTTTGCATAAAAAAGTGTTTGAAAATACAATAAAGTGTTTAAAAATACAATAAAAGTTCATTTAAGTCTTGTGTGGATATTGTAACAATAAAGTTACTGCACATCGTGGATTTTCACGTATCGCAAGTGCTCTTGGAATTATCCGTGATAAACGAGGGATCACTGTACTTCAAAAACCTCCTCAATTCAAACGACACGCCTTCCAATGAGGACGCAGAGCCTGGAGATTGAGGTGGGCCCTTCCATCTCTGGGATTTAAGTCACAGAGGTGGTTTCAAAGTCAAAAAAAGTCAAAGTCAGCTTCATTGTCAATTTCTCCACATGCCAAAGACACACAAAGAAACCAAAATTTCGTTCCCCCCTATCCCACGGTGACAAGACATGGCCCACAACAGACAATCAAGTAAACAAGTAAACAACAGCGTGCTAAATAAATAATGAATAAATAACACAACAAATAAATAAATAAGAGGAGAAAAAAGGAGCAAATGAGCGTACAGCAGACATTCCAGAAAATAGCGCAACAGTGCCGCACGCTACGCAGAAGGGGGTAGCGAGTTCAGGGTCCTAACAGCCTGGAGAAAGAAGCTGTTGGCGAGTCTGGTGGTGCGGGAGCGCAGGCTCCTGTACCTCTTCCCAGAGGGCAGAAGGTCAAACAAAGAGTGAGCCGGGTGACTCACATCTCTCGCAATCGAGGTTGCCTTGCGGGCGAGATGGGAGGTGTAAATGTCCTTCAGGGAGGGGAGTGAAGCACCAATAATCTTACCAACCGTATTCACTATGCGCTGCAGGGCCTTCAAGTTCTGTTCAGTGCAGTTACCACCTCAGACAGCGATGCAACTGGTGAGGACGCTCTCAATGGTGCCACGGTAGAATGTAGACAGGACGACCTGAGGAGCACATGCGGAAGCTCAGGCGGCGCTGAGCTTTCTTTGCCAGTGACGAGGTGTTTGCGGACCAGGAGAGGTCCTCACTGATGTGCACCCCCAGGAACTTGGTGCAGCTCACCCTCTCCACCACAGCACCGTCGATGATCAGCGGCAGGTGTTTTGTGTGACCCTTCCGGAAGTCAACAATGATTTCCTTGGTCTTGTTTACGTTCAGCAGGAGGTTGTTGCCCCTGCACCACGTGGTCAGAAGGTCAACTTCCGACCTGTACCGAGTCTCGTCGCCCTTCGTGATGAGACCCACCAGAGTCGTGTCGTCAGCAAACTTCACTATGCGGTTGTCGCTGTAGGTCGCAGTGCAGTCATGCGTCAGCAGTGTGAAGAGCAATGGACTGAGCCAACACGCACCACCTGAGGCCTCTGACAGAGGAAGTCCAGTAGCCAGTTGCAGAGGGAGGTACTGAGGCCCAGCTTGTCGAGTTTGCAGATGAGTCGCTGCGGCACAATGGTGTTGAAGGCAGAGCTGAAGTCCACAAACAGCAACCTCACATATGAGTCCTTACTCTCCAGGTGGGTGAGGGCCGAGTGGAGGGCAGAGCAGATGGCATCCTCAGAGGACCGTTTGGCACGGTATGCAAACTGGAAAGGGTCAATGGTGGGGGGGAGAACGGATTTGATGTGATCCATGACAAGCCGCTCAAAGCACTTCATGATGATGGGCGTCAGTGCCACGGGGCGGTAGTCATTGAAGCAGGACGGTGCAGGTTTCTTCGGCACAGGAACGATGGTGGCAGCCTTGAAACACGAGGGGACGATGGCCTGCTGCAGGGAAATGTTAAAGATGTCCGTGAAGACACCCGACAGCTCCCCAGCGCAGTCCTTCAGCGCTCGACCCGGGATGTTGTCAGGGCCCGCCGCCTTACGGGTGTCAATAGCGGCAAGCGCCCTCCTCACTCCGTCGGCAGAGAGGCGCAGGGGCTGCTCGTGTGTGTGTGTGTGTGTGGGGGGGGGGGAGAGTGGTCTTAAGCGGGCAAGTGCTGTTCTGGGCGTCGAAGCGAGCAAAGAAGCGGTTTAGATCGTTCAGCAGACGGACGTCGCCCTCACAGCTCCTCGGCGCGGGCTTGTAGTCCGTGATGGTCTGAATGCCCTGCCAAAGGCTACGTGCGTCCTTGCTGTCCTTGAAGTGGGTGGAGACCTTGCACGAGAACGCCTTTTTCACTTCTTTGATGCCTCGGGACAGGTCGGCCCTCGCTGTCCTCAAGCCAGCCTCATCCCCCGCTCTGAAAGCCTTGTCCCTGGCCCTCAGTCTGAGGACAGCCCCTGTCAGTCACGGCTTCCAGTTCGCGCGAGTGACGACGGATTTTGAGCAAGTCACATCATCGATGCACTTCGTCATGTAAGAGGAAACAGAGTCAGTATACTCCTCTATGTCCGTCCGATCGTTGTAGGTGGCCGCCTGCTTAAACAAGTCCCAGTCAGTGGTGTCGAAGCAGTCACGAAGTGCATCGGAGGCACCCTCAGGCCACACCCGAACCCGCCTCCGAACCGGCCTGGATGCCTTTACCAATTGTCTGTATGCGGGCAAAAGCAAAACGGTGAGATGGTCAGAAAGCCCAAGATGGGGGTGGCTTTGAAAGCTCCCTTTTGCGCAGAGTAGACTAGGTCCAGGAAGCTGTCTCTACGTGTCGCAAAAGTAACATGCTGGTGAAGCCTCGGGAAAACAGACTTCAGGTTGGCATGATTAAAGTCTCCAGTGAAGATGGTGAAACCGTCAGGGTGTGCTGTCTGCTGTTCACTGACAGCCTGGTACAGTTCACCAAGCGCCACGATCCTGTCGCCTGCGATGTTGGAAGGCGGGATGTATACCGCGACTAGCAGAATCGCGGTAAATTCCCTCGGCAGGTAAAAAGGACGGCACTTGATGATCACAAACTCTGCAAGTGGCGAGCAGTGCTTACATACCACCACAGAGTCCCGGCACCATTCTTCTCGGATGTAGACGCATATTCCACCTCCTCGCAACTTTCCCCCTCGTACAATGGCACGGTCCGCCCGATAGCACGCTAGCCGCTCCAGATGCACGGCAGAGTCCGGAATATTGAATGTTAGTCTGACATCTGCAAGTTCCTTAAGTCTCAGGATGTTGTGGGGCTGTCCTGGTCGGCATGCCTCTACAACACCACATGGACATCAAGGACAATGCCTCTGGATCAGCAGACCAGGGTGTTGGTCCCCTTTTTAAGAAGACCGGAGCCTGTGTTCCAACTACAGAGGAATCACACTACTCAGCTTCCCTGGTAAGGTCGATTCAGGTGTGCTGGAGGGGAGGTTCCGACAGGAGGTAAAAGCTCAGATTCAGGAAGAGCAATGTGGTGGAACCCCTTGATAAGGGCAATCCAGTCCCTATACCGGTCAGAGTTTGGACCACAGTTCTGGCAGTAAGTTCAATTTGCTTGCAGTGAAGGCTGGAGTCTGCCAAGGCTGCCCTTTGTCATGAATTCTGTTTATAACATATAAACAGAATTTCTAGGTGCAGCTGGGGTGTTGTGGATATCCAGTTTGGTGACCTCAACATCCCATCTCTGCCTTTTGCTGATGATGTGGTTCTGTTGTCTTCTTCAAGCCGCAATTGTCAACTCTCACTGGAGCGGTTCGCCGGTTTGTGTGAAGTGACTCAGATGAAAATCAGTACCTCAAAATCGGAGACTATAGTAAAGGTAAGATAGGGCAGGAGATCAACAGGCAGATCGGTGCAGTGTCAGTTGTGATGCGGACTCTGTATCGGTGTGTCATGAACAAGGCGCTGAGCGGAAAAGCAAAGCTTAGAATTTACCGGTCAAGCGACGTCATCACCCTCACAAAAAGAACGAGATCCCGGATACAAGCGGTCGAAATTGATTTCCTCTGCACGTTGTCCAGGCTCTCTCTGAGAGATAGGGTGGGAAACTCGGTCATCCGCGAGGGACTCAGAGTCGAGCTGCTGCTCCACTGCGTTGAAAGGAGCCAAATACGGTGGCTCGGCCATCTGATTAGGATGCCTCCTGGAAATTTTATCTTTTTTTTTTTTTTTTTTTGGTATGGCGCTGCGGTGAGTGGCAGCCTCCCAGCAGTGTTCTCTTTTTTCTACTTTATTTCCTTCTTTTCTCCATTTTCTTTCTTTCTATTTGTCCTTTCGGCGATGCTGGTGCCTTCTACCGCACCTCGGCATGTGCAGATCGCTTCGGATCGGATATTTTTCTTCCCTGGGACCGGGATGGCTGCACTCGTCAGTCAGGACTGGCGTGACTCTACGACGGCTTCCGGCTCATCCGGCCGGTGCTGACCGGGTCCCTCGCCCTGGCCTCGGAGTCGCGGCGACCCCTGTGAGGAGTACGCTCCCTCGTACTCGTTGGAACCAACAACCTTCGCCGTGCCTGCCCCATGGTGACTATCTGCACGTGCCCCGACTGGATGCCCGGGACGTTGCTCACACAGTTGCCTGTTTTGTGATGTTTTCCCCAATTCACGACCACGGTCCATTGGGCACCGTTGAACTTGACTGCCCTTACACCCGGCCGGGTCATACCAAAGACTATAAAAATGGGATCCATTGCCTCCCTCCTGCTTGGCACTCAGCATTAAGGGTTGGAATTGGGGGGTTAGATCACCAAATGATTCCCGAGTGCGGCACTGCTCCCCTCTCCCCCAGGGGATGGATCAAAATCACACGGGGATGGGTTAAATGCAGAGGACAAATTTTACCACACCCAAATTCAAGATTCAAGAGTTTTTTATTCGCCATGTTTGAGCGTGCCAAAAAAGGAATTTGACTTCGGTAAATCACAGCCTCTGTTCAACATTTAGGTGACTAACAACAACACTCAGGACATGTGAAGAACGAAAGATATTCTCAAACACCCCCTGATCTTAAACTGATCTTAAACTCCCAAGAGGGCAAGGAAAAACTCAAAACTCCAGCTAGGGGAAATGAGAAACCTTGAGAAGAGACCACAGATGGGAGGGTCCCTCTTCTAGGATGACCAGGCTGCAATGGATGCAGAGAGGACACACAGTACAAACAGTGTAGACAAAAAAGGTGTGGAAAGCGGGATGTTATTGCACAGTAATGACTCTGAGACTCTAAGAGTGGTGTGAGTTCATCAGAGCGACAGCCTGGGGGAAGAAGCTGTCTCTGTGTCTGCTGGTTTTAGTGTACAGAGCTCTATAACGACGTGTGTGTAACGACGATCATTGGGACTTTATGGACCCCGTGGAGGATTTTGTGTGTTTTGGGGTGTTCTTGGTATTGAGGGGGGCTGGTTGGCCGCTGTTACTTATTTTTTCCTTTGTCTTGTTGCTTTGCTTTTAATGGCTTTTAACTTCCTCCCTTATTGGCTTTCTTTGTGGCGCTGTTGTGTGGGAGCCTTATAGGAGCCTAGTGGGTTGCGCTCATGTCATCTGTGTGTCTTTTATATACCCGCTCTGTGGTATGAATACTGCTGGGGCCTGAATTTCCCCACCCCCAGGATCAATAAATGTTCAATCAATCAATCAATCAATCAATCAATCAATCAATCAATCAATCAATCAATCAATCAATCAATCAATCAATCAAGCCAGCCTCCCTGGCATGTCCCACTGATAGGAGATCACCGGGACAACCTAGGACACGCTAGAGTGATGTGAGTCACCCTGCTCACTCTTTGTTTGATCTTCTGCCCTCTGGGAAGAGGTACAGGAGCCTGCGCTCCCGCACCGCCAGACTCACCAACAGCTTCATTCTCCAGGCTGTTAGGATCCTGAACTCTCTTCTCCCTTCTGCGTAGCGCCCTGTACTTATTTATTGTGTTACCGTATTTGCCGGTGTATTGGTCGACCTTTTTCGATCCAAAATCGACCGAAAAAAATCGACCTCGACTTATACACCGAGTCATAAAATCTAACTTCGTATTCATCGCTTCAAATGTGATGGTAACCAAGGCTGTTTCTCATGCATCTCATTGTGCGTGGGTGTGCGTCCGTCAGGCTCATCAAACAGCAGAAACTGAATCATTATAAAGCGTTCGTCGCATTAACACGCATCCTCAGCAACAATTTCAAATATTCTCACCTCAATAACGGACATAGAAAGCCAGGCAGCGACGATGACTGCTAGGGGGAAGTACTGGGTATTGAGCGAATGTGCGAGTCATCGCGCGTCAAGCAACGACAATAACTACCGGTACGTAAACATTCAATCACCATGTCTAAATGAATGTCGTTGGCACTTAGAAAATATTCGCCAAACTTGGCCAGACTTCCAGGGGAAGAGGCCGAATTTTCACTTGTTCTGGCCGACCGGAGGAACCAGCCGAGGCGGACACTTTACGGTGGGCGGTTGAGTCGTTGGCACTTAGAAAATATTTGCCAAACTTGGCCAGACTTCCAGGGGAAGAGGCCGAATTTTCACTTGTGGTGGCCGACATGGGGAAGCAGCCGAGGCGGACACTTTACGGCGGTTGAGTCGTTGGCACTTAGAAAATATTCGCCAAACTTGGCCGGACTTCCAGGGGAAGAGGCCGAATTTTCACTTGTTCTGGCCGACATGGGGAACCAGCCGAGGCGGACTCTTTATGGCGCAAGAGCCGTTGGCACTTAGAAAATTTGAACCGGGCGGCGTGCGCGAGTGCGCGGCCCGGTGGAAGTCGAATGAGGCTCCGCGATTTCATCCGCGGTGCTTATAAAGTGCCGATCCGCTCGGCCGGAGCTATTTTCGGCCACCCGGCGCGTGTGCACAGCCTCCCGGCTGTGCCGGGCGGCGTGCGCGAGCTCGCCGGCTGCTGGAAGTCGGATGAGGCTCCGCGATCTCCTCCGCGGTGCTTATAAACAGCCGATCCGCTCCGTGGGAGGTATTCCCGGCCACTTGGCGCGTGCGCATGGCCTCCCGGATGTGCCGGGCGGCGTGCGCGAGCTCGCCGGCTGCTGGAAGTCGAATGAGGCTCTGCGATCTCTTCCGCGGTGCTTATAAAGAGCCGGTCCGCTCGGCGGGAGCTATTTCCGGCCACTTGGCGCGTGTGCACGGCCTCCCGGTGGTGCCGGGCGGCGTGCGCGAGTGCGCTGGCCGCTGGAAGTCGAATGAGGCTCCGCGATCTCCTCCGCGGTGCTTATAAAGTGCCGATCCGCTCGGCTTGGAGCTATTTCCGGCCTCCCGGTGGTGCCGGGCGGCGTGCGCGAGCTCGCCGGCCGCTGGAAGTCGAATGAGGCTCCGCGATCTCCTCCGCGGTGCTTATAAACAGCCGCATGCGCAAGGCCTCCCGGAATTTGAACACATTTCGTCAATAAATTTCACATATTGAATTTTGAAGTTTAATATAATGCAACAATGGAGCTCGACTTATACAAAGGATATATCATAAAATCGTAAATTTCCGTCGAATTTTAGGGGGTCGACTTATACACCGGCAAATACGGTATTTGTTTATTTATTAATCACTCTTATTTATTCATTGATTGTGCCTTCTTGTTTTATTTTTCTAGTGTTGTTTACTTGTATGTACATTGTGAACTATGTCTTGTCACCGTGGGATAGTGGGAACGTAATTTCGATGTCTTTGTTTATGTGAAGAAATTGACAATAAAGCAGACTTTGACAAACTGTCTTCCAGCCTTGAGATCCCTCAGCAAGAGCTGGAAGAGTGGCCGGGGAAAGGTAAGCTGCTACAGCCGCAGCCCGACCCTGGATAAGCGGTGGATAATGGATGGCTGGATGGATAAGTAAATAAATTTAGAAAAAGCATGATACTCTTGACATTCCCATAAATATCTGCAAAACAGTGAGGCCCCGAAAAGTGAACCTCGATATAACGAGAGGACACTGTAAATAGAAAAGTGCTATATAAATTAACGTTGATTGATCATTGACCACAATATGCTTCACCAAGTTTTTGCAAGCTATAATATTTGTCATTTTTTCACACGTTCTGAATGTTGTTAGTCACCTAAATGTTGAACGGGCTGCGATGTACCGAAGTAAAATTCCTTGTTTGGCACGCCAATCTTGAATGAGCTAGCCTGTTGGCACTTCTGTTTGTTCGTAGCGCATTGAAATTGGTTATTTTAGAAAAACTCCTTCAAAATGACCCAGAGTGTGCCATGATTGACTTTTTTCTGCTTGTGAACCTCCTCAGTGCTGCTCCTTGACTCAGTCGGATAGCTCATCACCAAAGCGACATATATGTCCACACTACAAGTAGTTTGACTGGGCCCAGTTGTCATTGATTTGTTGGTTTGCAGTGCAATGCATTATGTTATATACAAATAAAAATGCAATTATTATACATTAATTTATACTTTGACTTTGACTTATGTGCTAATAATTTGAAGGGTCCAAGCATTTTCTGACCTTTTCTGCTTCTTTGGTATCATCAAAAAGCCTTCTCTGGCGATGTGCAGGTATAGCCTTGGCATTCTCCCAAGTTTCTACCCATATGTTGCCTGGAATTTTCATCCTTGGACTTAGCTTGCCTTTCAAGACTGTTTGACCGTTCTCGTTGACGATCTCCTCCAAAAAATCCCTGGGAGAGTACCAACGGACGAAGTCCTCAAGAACAGAACCTGGGTTGGCTGCCTATGGAGGAAAATGAAAATTATTTATTCAATCATCAGCAAGAAAAATGGGATAAAACATGCAACACAACTATGCAAGACGGGGACGGGGGTAAATTACCTTACTACATAAGCATTACCCAAATTTATTTATCATGTTTATTATCCGGCTCGGTGGCGCACTGGGTAGCACGTCCGCCTCACAGTTAGGAGGGTGCGGGTTCGATTCCACCTCCGGCCCTCCCTGTGTGGAGTTTGCATGTTCTCCCCGGGCCCGCGTGGGTTTTCTCCGGGCGCTCCGGTTTCCTCCCACATTCCAAAAACATGGTAGGCCGATTGAAGACTCCAAATTGTCCCTAGGTGTGAGTGTGAGTGTGAATGGTTGTCTGTTTCTGTGTGCCCTGCGATTGGCTGGCAACCGGTTCAGGGTGTCCCCCGCCTACTGCCCGATGACGGCTGGGATAGGCTCCAGCACGCCCGCGACCCCCGTGGGGACTAAGCGGTTCAGAAAATGGATGGATGGATGGATGTTTATTATCCCTGATTTCATTTTCACAAGTCTTGGGATTTATTGTGTCTAACCTGGGATTTCGGAGATTGTATTTTATGCCATGTCATACAGAAATGAGTGTTGGTTTGACAAAACCTCCTTGGATCGTTGTATACGTGAGGAAAGGGAAAACCATTGAATCTTTGTAAACACAAGTTCATATGTAACAACAACAAGAAAATCATTTATTTAGGTAACAAAAACAACAATGTATTACATCAATAGCAATTGGGGGGGTTAAACAAATACTGGTGGCTCCCGTGGGCTTTGGCCTCTTAGGGGCAGTTTGGTGCTGTGCATGGATAACGTACACAAGGAAAAAGTTGCAATTGAACACTTAATACAACTTGTTTTTCAGATATTGGGAAGAATTTACTCAAATTTGCTTTTGAGTATTGTTATCGTACTTGCCTGAATGTTTTTCCACAGTCTGTGTTTGTGAATATTTGCAACCTATGAGAATAACACCAACAAAGACAATACTAATTTTATCATTAGCATTTGAATGAGATCCACCAATGACTTTAGCATTAGCATTAACAATGTTTTAAAGAAAAAAAGCATCTTCATTATTTAAATATACAATGTGTGTAATTATTTTACTTGTGTTGTTAGTTTTACAGTAAACTCCAACAACAGTTTCACAAAAAGGCTAAAAATGTGCAATAGCCTATCATGCCGCAAAGTAGGTTCAAACCGTGTGTTTGTACTGTTGCCACGCAACTGCATGCAATTGTTTATAGGTTAGCAATAATTGCCCCCCCCCCCCCCCCCACACACACACACACACACACGCACGCACGCGCACACACACACACGCACATGCATACACACATACGCACACGCACACACGCATTTAAACACTGAGGCCTGGTGATGGGTCTGGACAAGACTATTTATAGATTTGAAAGAAGAAAAAAAGAATCCACTGTGAGATTTTGCATTCTCTTAAAATGTTACATACTGTAATTAAAATACATTAATATAAACAGCAAATTGTCTTTGCATTGGGTCTTTTCCCATTTACTGCCACCTCTGTGTTAAAGGACGCGTATCATGGAAAATCGTCTTTATTTTGCTTTTAAAATCATTTTCTTGTGTATCTGGAGTATCCAGGAGTGTAGAAAAGTGTAATATATCCCTCCAGGTGCTGCAGATATACTGTTATGATCGTTTTGGGGGCTATTTTTTTACTCTGTTCAGATTTCTCCGTTTTCTAGGACGTTTTTTTTTTTTTATCACATCACATCCGTTGGGGCAGGACAAACCAAACAAGGTCATGGTTGCTGCCAAACGGAAATCTGAGTAATAAACAAGGCGGATTTGCAAATCCGCCATGTTAAGGACGAATCCGCCTTGTTTATTAATCGGTGAGACTTTTGTAGTCCAAACAACTCAAGGGTGCTGAAGTGGAGAGATCAAAATGTTCCGTTGTTGATTGCATCAATCCACACAAATCATTGCATCATCCCCCAACACCAGAACCTCAAAGAAGTGCCTGGTCAAATTTAATTTTTCCATCATAGTGCACGTCTGTGGGCAAAGTCCTGCTTGTTAAGCAGTGTTTCAGAAATCTTGTCAAGATGGAGAAGGGTTTGTCAAAAGACTTCGTTGATGGTTCAGTTCCTTCAATCTACCAACGGGATTCAGTTGAAGTTGGGAAATTGTGTAAAATGTAAATAAAAACAAACATTAGAAAATCCTTCTCAACCCCTATTCAATTGAATACACTACAAAGACAACACATTTTACGTTCAAACTGATAAACTTAATTGTTTTTTGCCAAACAATAATTAACTTAGAATTTCATGGCTGCAACACGTCCAGTAGAAGTTGGGAAAGGTGGCAAAAATACTGAGAAAGCTGAGAAAAGCTCATCAAACACCTATTTGGAACATCCCACATGTGATCAGGCTAATTGGGAACAGGTGGGTACCATGATTGAGTATGAAGGGAGCCTCCCCAAACATTCACAACAAAGGATGGGGCGAGGTTCACGACTTTGTCCACAACTGCGTGAGAAAATAGTTGAACAGTTTAAGAACATTTTTCAAAGCAAAATTGCAAGGAATTTAGGGATTTCAACATCTACGGTCCATAATATCATCAAAAGGTTCAGAGAATCTGGTGAAATCACTGCACGTAAGCGCCACGGCCAGAAACCAAGACTGAATGACCGTGACCTTCGATCCCTCAGACGGCACTGCCTTAAAAACCGACATGAGTGTGTAAAGGATATCACCAAATGGGCTCAGGAAAACTTCAGAAAACCACTGTCAGTAAATACAGTTCGTCACTACATCAGTAAGTGCGGGTTAAAACTCTACCATGCAAAGCAAAAGCCGTTTATGAACAACATCCAGAAACGCCGCCGGGTTCTCTGTGCTCATGTGAAATGGACTGATGCACAATGGAAAAGTGTTTTGTGGGTGACTTACAATTTTGTGAAGGCAACATAAATGCTACTTACAGATTTTGGAGCAACATATACTGCCATCCAAGCGACGTCTTTTTCATGGATGTCGCTGCTTATTTCAGCAAGATAATGCCAAGCCACATTCTGCACGTGTTACAACAGCGTGGCTTCGAAGTAAAAGAGTCCAGGTTCTCCCCTGGCTCGCTTGCAGTCCAGACCTGTCTCCCTTTAAAAATGTGTGGTGCATTATGAAGCGTAAAATACGATAGGGAAGACCCCGGACTGTTGAACAACTGAAGCGGTTCATCAAGCAAGAATGGGAAATAATTCCACGAGAAGCTCAGAGAATAAGTCTCCTCCCTTCCAAAACGTTTGAGTGTTATTAAAAGGAAACGTGATGTAACGAAGTGGTAAACATGCCCTTTCTCAATTTCTACTGCACGTGTTGCAGCCATGAAATTCTAAGTTAATTATTATTTGAAAAATAAAATAATGTTTATGAGTTTGAGCATTAAGTATGTTGTCTTTGTAGTGTATTCAGTTGAATATAGATTGAAAAGGATTTTCCAAATCATTGCATTTTGTTTTTATTTACATTTTACACAATTTCCCAACTTCAACCGAATCTGGTTTGTATGAAAACGACAGACACAATAAAGTGGTCAGGTTGAGACGACACAAAAATAATAAACTGTATTTCACTTTAACAATATTGTGTATCTGCATTCGTTTTCATAGCATTAGCGTCAGTGTTTCTGCTAATTTTGGAGCTGTGCACTCTATGTTTTCACTTCTTGTGGGTGTATTTTGAGTAGTTGTATCACATGAATTGCATCAAAGGTGCTGTTTTATTCATGGGCAACACAATATGTTCAATGCATTCATTAGCTTCTCGCTAACGCTAGCATTCGCTTACTTCGTACCTTGATTGCAGTGCTTGTTTACAAGATGTCTATAGCATTACCATCAGTCTTTCTGCTGATTTTGAAGTCGTGCGGTCTATGTTTTCACTTCTTGAGAGTGTAATTTGAATAGTTGTATGCATCGAAGGTGCTGGATTATTCTTAGGTACCGTATTTTTTGGACTAAAAGTCGCTCCGGAATAAACGCAGCATCAGCCATAAAATGCACAATAAAGTGAAAAAAAACCCATATATAAGTCACTCCGGAGTATAAGTTGCATTTTGGGGGAAATTTATTCGACAAAATCCAACACCAAGAACAGACATGAACGAGCAACAACAGGCTAAACGATACGGTATGCTAACGTGACATAAACACAAACGAGAAGCTGAGAACGCGCCTGATGTAACATTAACAGTTATTCAAATAACTATAACAAATAACACCTTTATCAAACCATCTGTGTCACTCCAAATCATTAAAGCCATCGATCGAGTTGGTCCTCCTTTATGTAAACAAGTCCGACGTCAGCGGCGCGTTGCAGTTCACATTTTTCTACAGGCTCATATAACAATATATAAACTATGTATGAAATAACAATAATATAAACTAAACAACAATTTTATCGAACCATCCGTGTCACTCCAAATCAATAAATCCATCAGAATCTTCGTCTTCTGTGTCACTTGAAAAAAGAAAAAAAAAAGAAAAAAAAACAGCTGTTGACGCCGGAAAGACTACGTGTGCCGCGGACGTCAGACTAGATGTATCAAATAAATGTAATATGAACAACAATTTTATCAAACCATCCGTGTCACTTCAAATCAATAAATTCATCAGAATCTTCGTCTTCCGTGTCACTTAAAAAACACACGCACGCATGCGCACACACGCACACGCACACACACACACACGCACACACACACACACACACACACACACACACACACACACACACACACACACACACACACACACACACACACACACACACACACACACACACACAAACACAGCTGTTGACACCGGAACTACTTGAGCCGCTGACGTCAGACTAGATATATCAAATAAATGTAATATAAACAACAATTTTAACGAACCATCCGTGTCACTCCAAATCATTAAATCCACTGGAATATTCATCCTTGGTGTCAAAAAAACAAAAAACAAAAAAAAACAGCTGTCGATTCCAAACCTACGTGCGCGCTGACGTCAGCCTCGTTGTCAGTTGGTGGCTCCAATTATTACACAGATCTACGTATATAACTATATTGTAGCGTTACCAAAGTACCAGGCAAGACATGGGATTGATAACCGGCTCTTTATTTCACAAATCAAGAGCTCAACATGTGAGCCAACACACGCAAGTGCCCTGGATCGCTCTTATAAGTCACATAAGTCGCTCCTGAGTATAAGTCGCCCCCCAACCCAAAGTATGAAAAAAAAAACTTGACTTATAGTCCAAAAAATACGGTAATACAATGTGTTTAATGCATTCGTTAGCTTCTCGCTAACACTAGCGCTAGCATTAGCTTACCTCGTAGCTTGTGCAGTGCTTGTTTACAAGTTGTTCATAAATATTCTGAGGGGATTTATTTTATTACGTGTCATGTATGGTTGTATGGACAAGTCTTCTGTTGTTGACATCTTTTAATCAATCAAAAACTTTGTGGCACAAGTATACGCTACCTTGACTAAAAAAACTACAAATGTTAATGGGAAAGGGAGGCGCACATCTTGCAGCCTGGTGGGTGTGATGTGTGAAGTATCTCATTTGCATTTAAAGAGACCGCACCAAAACGGCTTGCTCTGAGCCACACCTCATAACAAGTAGAAAAGATGGACCTGTGATGGTATCAAAGCGAGGAATTCAAACAAAAGCATTGTTGTTCCACTTTATATAGATCACAACTATTTTGTGACCGACCTTCCACTCAGTCGATGAGTTCAAGAAATGTTTTGCTCGAAAGATTCAATCCATTAGGGATGAGCTCACGATGACCGTTCCAATCACTCCGTCAAGACCGCCGATTACGGGAGCTGACAATCATGCAATACCCCTCTAAAATTTTAAAAGTGTGTCCTATGAAAGGCTTACACAATTGGGAGGGGCGGCTAAACAAACGTGTTTACTCAACCCGCTTCCAGCCAAACTCCTTAAAGAATTATTTCAGATTTTAGGACCGTCCATCTTAAATATAATTAATCCGTCCGTCTCCTCCGCCAACAGCCTTTAAAACCGCTATCATTAAACCGCTACTTAAGCAACCAAATCTCGACCCGGATTGTCTCAGTAATTATAGGCCGGTTTCAAATCTCCCATTCATAGCAAAAATTCTTGAAAAAGTAGTAGCGCAGTGTTAGGGTTTTTCAAATTATCCTTATCGTATGATTATGTTGGAATGCAACCGGTAATAAATAACCTACCTTGTCTCATCCTACACAAGGTTGTAAAACACCCCCTGATATGTTTTGACTAGAGCACAAGGGCTTCCTATTCAGTCTACTCTTACCCCCACTCTTTCTCTTAATAAATATGCCTTTGCAGTTGGGAGAGGCTCCAGATTTCATTCCTGTAGCGAGTGATCTCTCCACCTGCAGGTGTCTAAAAGAACTTGCTTGTCTTCCGTGTGGTTCTTGCAAAATAAGTTGGAGTGAGCAAATCTCTAACATTTTGGTGCCGAAACCCGGGACCCCTCCCTCATACCCGCTATCTGTCTGACGAAGAAGGACGTGCTGCATTGTCGACAAGCCAGCGTCCACTAGGAGGACCTGGAGGAGAAAGTCCTGGGAAGAGAATTCTTCGCTGGGCCAGCATCTTAGGTCTGCCTTCGTCTGACAGAGGTGGATTGACGGGACCCGGCAGTGCAACGAACCAGGGGACAAGTAGACTTAGACTTAGACTTAGACTCAACTTTATTAATCCCTTGGGATTACTCCTTCAGGGAAATTCTGTAAATTAAAGGCCTGAAGTTGTGTTGTGTTGTTAAACGCGTAACACATAGAGGTGCACGGGAGCCAGCTTGGGTTCAAGTCCCAGTGGAAGAAACAGGCTAAGAAAGGCAGAGCTTCTTTTTCGTTCATCGAAGAAGTGTGTAGACTCTTCTTTGTCTGTTTTTCCGAGCTGAGGGATCTGGCTTGCGTTAGAGTCCCAGTGGAAGGAACGTGCTAAGAAACACGGAGCTTCTTTTTTGTTAATCAAAGAAGGGCGTAGATTTTTCTTTATGTTTTTCCAAGCCAAAGAATAGCTTGGGTGCAAGTCCCAGTGGAAGAAACGGGCTAAGAAAAACAGAGCTTCTTTTTCTTAATTGAAGGAGGGCGTAGATTTTTTCTTTAGTCCGTTTTTCCAAAGCTGTTTGGGAGGGTTTTACACCCATCCCTGGATAGGCCTGAAAAAAAAGCGCTGGAGTTTGTGTGATTGAGTGTGTGACTGGTAGGATAAATTGACTAAAAAGCAGTTCTAGCGTTTATCCACGGCAATAAAACAGGCTAGTAATCTGTTGAAAGGTCAATTTAAACCTGCATTGAGGATCCTCAAAAAAAAAAAAAAAAAAAAAAAAAAAAATTGAAAAAAAAAGTAAAACAAACTACTAAAATTAAGATTTTATTACTGCACTTTGTCCGCACTACTGTTTCTGATTATTTCATCTACTTTTCTACTAGTCGATTACTTGACTGTTACTTGTGTCTACCTCATGCACTGGATGGAGGTCTCCAATTTCATTGTACTATGTAGAATGACAATAAAGGTTTTCTGATTCTGAAATAAGATTGTTAGAGCCCCTGTCCACACAAGAAGTATGACAATGCTGTTTGTAAGCCCAATTACAAATGAATAGGGATCAAATTGTGTTACACTGAAGTTAAAATATGCAAATCAAGTGGTAAAGAAATGCAACTTGCTTCTAGAAGATAAATAAATAAAATTAGAATGTGCTGTCCTCGTGTGCATGGGAGGGACCAGCTCATGATCGACCACAGGAAATGGCCAGCCTGTGACGAATCATTGTTGCTGAGACCTACCTTCCGCACGCGAGAGCTGTGCATGTGTGTGCGTATGTGTTAAGTTGATGAAGATTGGCTAAACTTTGAGTATAAAGAAAATTGCTAGACTGTTGTCTATTCAATTTACACCGCAGAACAGAAACAATTTTGACAGATAAAAATGAAAGAAAAAGAGAGAAATCTGTTTGCGAGCAGAAACTAATCCACACTAGTGCATGTTAGTGTCAAGCCCTCATGAGAAATTCGGAGTTAACAAAACAACAGAACATGCTTTCAGGAATTGGGAGAAGCTAAATTGTGAATTTAAGATTTTGCAATGCTACATTTAATAGGAATAATTGATTGGTTGTGTTATAAGATTATGCAAAATTCTAATTGCAAGCTAAATCTGAGAGATTGAGTTCTTCAAATTTAAAAACAAAGAAAAAATTCAGATTAATTTGCCAGTTGTTTGTTTTAGTTACGTTTTTTTTTTTAATTGGTGGATTGTTCTAACAGGAAACTTGAGTTGAAAATGATATATGAATGTTGTGTGGTGAGCTTGGATGAAATGGGACCAATGTGATAAGAAGACTCCTTTTTGGAGACTGTATGAGATGCATATGATGAGCATTGATGAATGATTGCCTGAATGAAAGGTTGAATGGTTGAAGTCGTTGGCGACTACTATAGAAAATTAGTAGAGCGACTTTGATGAAAGAGTGATTTTGAGCAGGTTGAATGCTAAAAAGAAAACGTAGCTTTTGGATTGATCGTTAACTAGAGAAAAAACTGGAGAACCAGTAACACATTTAGAAGATGTGTGAACTGAGAAATTAAGAAGCGTTTTGGAAAGAAAGTCAAATTAAAAGATGATGAAATCATCAGTAATACAACACTTTACTACATATGGATTCTCTAAATCATACAATTGAGTAAAATAAAACATACGTTTTGATTCGTATTCAAATTTCTAAGATTCTTGTGATAAACAATGAGAAAACGATTGAAAAGTAACTAAAGAAACTACAAGAAAGTGAAAATGTCTAATCATTTGCTAGCTGAGTCACTCCCCATTCGGGGAGGGCATCCATTTACTTGCCAAGCTAGTTGTCAAAACAGTCCAATTGCCACGAAAAGTAGCTATGTGCACGTGTGCAGTACACACACACACACACACACACACACACACACACACACACACACACGAGACTGATAAGGTGCCAAGAGGTAACAAGCTTGCAGACAGAACCACAAAGCTGCAGCGCAAAAGACACTTCAAATTTTATACACACAAGAAGCAGATTAGATCACTGAAACATTTTTAAAGATGTGCAGCGACAAAGTCCATAGAGTGAAATTCAATTATGGACGAAAAGAGGGGCAAGATTAGAGAATGGCATCTATAAATGACCTACCCCACCAAAGAACCTATGCTAATGGTGAGCAATATTGAGCCATGCGTGTCACATGGCTCAAGAGGAGGAATAGTGGGGCAGGTCAGTCAGCTTTATACAACATATGGATTTGATTCATATTCAAAACAGTTTCAAAACAAAACAATTTTTTTTTGTACAGCTTGTTTCAACAAAAACAAAAACACTGAACGCCTCCAATTTAAAAGATCAATTTGACCTTTGCAGGATGATCTGCTGTGTCGGATCTGGACTGCCATGAAAGTATGATGTTTATATGTGTACTTTGTCAACAACCTCTGTAGATGTTAAAGAATGGGATGAATATCTAGAATGAATGTGGATAATTTGTTTCAGGTAACTAACTATAAGAGTAACTGAAAAAAGAAACAATTGATTGCTTATGGCAAAACAAGCTGCAAAGACAGAAAAAAAAATAAAATAAAATTGGATGTGTCATATGTATGGATTTGCGACCGATTATTTATGTTGTACCGTTGCCATTGACCAAAGATTGTGTGAAATCTGTCACGTCTACTGGATTGTGAAGTGTGACAGAGCAGTCTATATAATATCCATTGAGAGAAAAAAAAGAAAAAAAAGAAGCCATTGCTTTCAGAGAATGTAGTCAAGCGAAATTGTATATACATCAACATGCCAAGATCTGGGAAAAAAGCTGGTAAAAACCAAAATATCTTTAAATTTGAGAGGCGACGCTGATCTGACCGAAATTGATGCAATTGGAGTCCCTAGAGGAGTTCCTTATTAATAAGAATTAAATGACCAAATTGCAGCGGGATGGGAGTCCTCCATTTGCTGCTGGTGGACAGGATAAATTACATCCATTACAACATGCAGAAATTGGGCAAACGGACACAAGCGGGGCTCGAGGCAGTGCATAAACAGCTAGCCACGCCTTCCCTAATGTCGATCCAGAACAACAATGCTCATGATATGTTGTTGTCTGAGAAAGGAGGCGTCTGCGCAATGTTTGGAGAACAATGCTGCACCTTCATCCCCAACAACACCGCCCCTGATGGGAGCCTGACGGATTGCAGGCCTGCGATCCCTCAAAACGAGGATGAAAGAGCACTACAAGTGGATGAATGCTTTTGGGAAGTATAACACCATTGTGTCCTCAATTTTACCATCAGTTTCAGTGTTGCTGCTATGCTCACCTTGTATGGATGTTGCATACCGTGTCTTCGTGCTCTGTTTAATTGTCTCGCCACTACAGTAATATCGCCCATGGAGGACGAGATTGCTCAGATATACCTAATGTCTGAGCGGCAACATGATGATGTTGATGGCAAAATTCCTGCATCTGTGTTACCAGACTTTTCCCAGATCCATGGGATTCTGAATAATGACATCGCAACGTTTATCCTTTGGTGTAAACATATTTGTCCTCATGAATGTGATCCGACGACTGAGAGTCGAGAAAAGGGGTTGTTTACGGTGATGTGTGAATTTCAGCAAATATGTGATAAACAGTGGGGAAATGTCAGGATAATTAGTTTTGTAGAAGCGCTGGCCGGCCTGAACCGGAGGTCTCATACCTTCGCTCAAGGCCAACACATCTGCCAACACATCTGCCAGGTTTTAGGGAGTTCTTATACTCCCTTCCTTGTCTTATCTGTGAGAGGCCCTCAGTATTTATGAGCAGAACACCTTTGTTCTTTGTCTAGCTAAAGAGAAGTTCTTTATCTATTATGCCTTGTAGTTTCTATTTACGAATTGTTGTTGACCGGGACAGTTTTTAAGTTATCCCATATTTACTCAATGTTTTGTTAAGTAGACTTCATGCAAGTTATCTCACATCTGCTTAACGTTTGTTGGAGTGTATGCACGAGAGGTATCTGATGATTTACTCATCATTATTATTGTGTGAAACGTAGCAGGAAAGTCTAGAGCATTGTTTTACAGGGACACGGCATCCAGGAGTTGGATATCAACACTGTGCTGTCACAGTCAAAGATGCGGACCCTTACCGCCCTGGACTTGCAGACAGTGCCTGTGATCAGCTATTCTGGGCAAATCTCAATGTGACTGTTAGAGGATGAACAATACCACAAGTGGCCTACACAGAGAGACCAGCTGGAGTGAATTACACGTTACATCCAAGGTTTATCCGATGCTGCCCGCCAACCGGACAGGAGTGTGTGCACCAGTGTGGGTGACGGACCACACCTACAGGATACGACATCATCAGCTGACAGGAGCACACAACTCTTCTGGACGTCGACGCAGAGCAGTTGCAACCTTTGACCCTCATGACCCTGTCTGGGGTGCGAACGTTCCAGAGGACCATAAAGTATGGTCCGTCGGAGACAAAGTTGTCCTTGCGCTCTTCCCTCAGATTGGGGTTGGGAAACTATCGCTCTTCATCGAGACACTGAACTATCGTTTTCAATCCTTTGTGAATCTCTCACTGCAAGTCAACGATGGACAAAATAGAGAGATTCAGGCTATTGGACTGATGGTCTTGCAAAACAGGATGGTTCTGGACTTGTTGACGGCAGCACAAGGTGGTGTGTGCCACATCATTGGGACTTCCTGTTGCACATACATACCAGGAGAAAATGACACCCACATCAACGACGCCATGAATTCACTGAAGAACTTACAGCAGGCCATGTCTAATGACAAGGTCCCACATCAGTTTGATTTCTTTTCGTGGCTATTCTCTGGCAACTGGTGGCAACTGCTTTTGAAATTGCTGTCTCCTGTGCTTGTTGTGCTGGTGGTGTTGTGCTTGTTTACGTCCTGCGTTATCCCATGTTTGAAGTCTGCTGTGTTGAAGTTTGTGTCCTCTACTGTAGCCCAAGTTCATATACAACTTCTTAGAGATGACGGATGTGATGACGATAATGACACGTGGATTACGTAGATGCTGTTCTGTTGAGCATGTTTTACAGAAACTTGATGATTTGACCATCGAAAATGCTTCGCAAGTGATGGATACAATGATGTACTGTTTCTGTGTTTTTCTTTCTTTTTTTTTTTTATTGATAGCATTCTGGTCGCCTGTGGCAACGGGGCCGTGTAGGAATTTTCCTGCTAATAACATCTGGCCAGCAGGTTTTTCGCTTACACAATAAGTTTGATCTGGGGTATTGAGGTAATGCCTCATCTTCACTGGAAAGTGTTGCTATCATTGTTTGTTGTTTTTTATTTTTACTATTCTTCTTTCTTCATTATACATATATATGTGTGTGTTTTTTTTACTTGTCTTTGGTGTTTGCGGTGGCATAATCATATGATAAAACAGGAGGGAGATGTTAGGGTTTTTCAAATTATCCTTATCGTATGATTATGTTGGAATGCAACCGGTAATAAATAACCTACCTTGTCTCATCCTACACAAGGTCGTAAAACATCCCCTGATATGTTTTGACTAGAGCACAAGGGCTTCCTATTCAGTCTACTCTTACCCCCACTCTTTCTCTTAATAAATATGCCTTTGCAGTTGGGAGAGGCTCCAGATTTCATTCCTGTAGCGAGTGATCTCTCCACCTGCAGGTGTCTAAAAGAACTTGCTTGTCTTCCGTGTGGTTCTTGCAAAATAAGTTGGAGTGAGCAAATCTCTAACACACAGCAGCTTATTGATTACATGGTCGCCAATAATCGATTCTAACCTTTTCAGTCTGGTTTTAGAGCGAATCATTCCACCAAGACAGCACTTGCTAGAGTCTCAGAGTCATTACTGTGCAATAACATCCCGCTTGCCACACCTTTTTTGTCTACACTGTTTGTACTATGTGTCCTCTCTGCATCCATTGCAGCCTGGTCATCCTAGAAGAGGGACCCTCCCATCTGTGGTCTCTTCTCAAGGTTTCTCATTTTCCCTAGCTGGAGTTTTGAGTTTTTCCTTGCCCTCTTGGGAGTTTAAGATCAGGGGGTGTTTGAGAATATCTTTCGTTCTTCACATGTCCTGAGTGTTGTTGTTAGTCACCTAAATGTTGAACAGAGGCTGTGATTTACCGAAGTCAAATTCCTTGTTTGGCACGCTCAAACATGGCGAATAAAAAAAAAAACTCTTGAATCTAAAGTGACTAATGATCACCTCATAGCTATGGATTCAAACACCTCATCGGTATTATTATTACTACTCGATCTCAGTGCTGCCTTCGACATTGTAGACTTCAATATTTTATTAGATTGCCTTAAAACCTGCATTGGTATTTCAGGGTCAGCACTTCGCTGGTTTAATTCCTATCTATCTGACAGGATCCACCGAGTGGTCTATGGCAACACGACCTCTGAGCTCAATAACGTTACGTGTGGTGTCCTGTAGGGATCGGTACTCGGACCAATACTATTTAGTATTTATATGATTCTGCTTGGGGACATAATATCTAAATACAACATTTGTTTTCAATGTTACGCGGATGACACCCAATCATATATGCCGTTATCGATGACAAATCCGCGGGACTGTTGTAATCTTGAGGCATGCTTTGCAGAGATTAAACAATGGATGTCTCTCAATTTCCTACGTCTTAACCCAGATAAAACTGATGTTGATAATTGGTCCTGCTCGATATCATCACTTATTTAAGAAAACCACTATAAATATGGATAAATGTACTATCACTCATACTGTAACTAATCTCGGGGTTATATTCGACCAAACACTCTCCTTTCAAAAACACATCAAGAACATAACTAGAATTGCGTTTTTTCACCTCCGTAATATTGGTGAGATTCGTTCGATTCTTTTAACTTTTGATGCGGAAACTACTATTACTGACTAATTATTTATTTATTTAGCATATTTTTATGATTTATGTAGCTACTGCAGTTCTTCAACCTCTCTTGTGTGAGAAATCTTGGATGTGGATACTGCTGATAACTGAATTTCCCTCTGGGGTTCAATAAAGTCCCTCTCTCTCTCTCTCCCCTTCTCCCTCCCTTGTATGGCTCCCTGTCTCCCTCCCTCCCTCTAGCCATCCACCCGCCTAACTCATTCATCCAGCCATCCCTTGGTATCTTGGAAGTACTGTCTACTTGGGTGTGTCTAACCTTAAAAGACTCCATGTCAGACAGAAGACAAGCACTTTGCATCCGAGCACGGAGTTGGGCACCTTCGGCTGATGTTCCCAGTTTTGCAAGTATTTCTGACTGCTCCTCTAATAAATCCTCAGTCATGGGAGCAGGTTCCTGTTAAAATATAAACACAATTAACGTAATTGTAGTTTTTACAATTAACAAGTCTTGCCAGGCTTCATACATTGATAAATAAATCAAATATTGAAAGAAAAGAGACAACACTGACAAACACTCACCAAGTGATTACATAATATTAAGAGAATGCAAGCAATTTTGGTCCCTTATTGTCTGCTACATTTTAAACAAACATTTGCACATCAGCTCTGTAATTCACATAACAGTATAGTGTTTAAACTAGTGATGTAAAACAAAAACATGATGACAAAATAACTAACAAGTACCGTACTTTCCGGACTATAAGTCACAGGTTTTTTCATAGTTTGGCCGGGGGTGTAATTTATACTCAGGAGCAACTTATGTGAGAAATGATTAACACATATCATTTCACATGTTATTTTCACACTGAACCGCATGAGGGCGCTCTGGACCTGTGGAATAATTGGAGCTGCAACTGACAATGAGTCTGGCATCAGCCACGTAGACGAGGAAGCGCTGCATCTTCTACTTCTGGGGTTAGCAGATATGTTTTGAAGTGACACGATGGTTAAGATTTCGTTGGATTTAATGATTTGGAGTGAAGCAGATGGTTCTATAAACTTGTTAGCATGTTATGTATGCTATAGTTATTTGAATATCTCTGACGTAATATGTTACGTCAGGCATGTTCTCAGTTCTTTGTTTATGTGTTTATGCAATGTTACCATACTGTACCTTCAGCCTGTTGTTGCCTATTTTATTTTTATTTTAAATTGCATTTGAAGATTACATGTCTGTTCTTGGTGTTGGATTTTATCGAATAATTGTCCCCCAAAAATGCGAAGTGTACTCCGGTGCGACTTATATATATTTATTTTTCTTCTTTATTATGCATTTTATGGCTGGTGCGACTGATACTCCGGAGTGACTTATAGTCCAGAAAATACGGTATATCATTACACATGTTATTTTCACAGTAACCATCATTTTGGGCCACGTTGGCTGCCTTGCGCTACTCCTATACTTTTGCGCTATATTCTGATTGTCTGCTGTATGCGCAATTGCTCCATTTCAACCATGTTGCTCTTATTTATTTATTTATTATTTATTCATTGCTCTTATTTATTCATTGTATGTGCCTTCTTGTTTTTACTTGTTGTATTGTTTACTTGAATGTTTTGTTTTTCCGTGGACCAATATATTATATATACATATATATATATTTATATATTTATAATATGTAATGTCTTGTCACCGTGGGATAGTAGGAAACGCAATTTCGATCTCTTTGTGTGTCTTGACGTGAAGAAATTGACAATAAAGCAGACTTTGACTTTGATGAGGGAATTGTAGGACTGTGGAATAACTGCAACTGACAGTGAGTCTGACATAAGGCACGTGGAAGCGGAAGCGCTGCATCTTCTACTTCCGGAGTTAGCGGAGTTGTTTATAAGTGACACCGAGGATGAAGATTTCCTATCGACTTAATGAATTGGAGTAACACGGTTGGTTCGATAAACTTGTTAGCATGTTATTTATGCTATAGTTATTTGAATAATTCTTAATACGTTACGTCAGGCACATTCTCAGTTCCTTGTTTATGTGTTTATGTAACGTTAGCATACCGTACCGTTCAGCCTGTTGTTGCCTGTTCTATTTTTATTTTTAATTGCCTTTCAAGATGACATGTCTGTTCTTAGTGTTGGATTTTATCAAATAAATTCCCCCCAAAAATGCGACTTTTTCACCGGAAGAATTACCTGTGTCACAGGAATAAAGAGAAGATCTGAAGAGTTTAGAAGGGTCATGTTGTGACAGGGATGCATCCTCCCCTCCGCTCTAGCGTTATTGCCATCTTTTTCCCTTCTAATGCATGGCGACTCAGTGTCCCACTGATCACTCAAGCATTCAAAAAACTCTTCTTCACTGTCACTCCAAGAATCCAAGAATTTCCCGGGTGAAAGAGCAGTTATTTGGCTGGATGAATTGGCTGCTGTAACTTCTGTCACTTGGTGGATGTTTTGGAAGGCAGTTTCATTGCTTCTCTCAGAGCTCTTGCGAATGGAATCCCTCGCTTGCTTCCTCTTGATGCAGCAATTCAACATCTATGCACAAAATTTCAAACGAAAAGGCAAAAATCAGTTTTTTGTTTGTTTTTGTTTAACCCTGCCTACCGCCCGATGACGGCTGGGATAGGCTCCAGCACACCACTTGTTTTGTTGGCCATCCCTGCGAGAGGCCCTCATTAGTTATGAGCAGAACTCTCTTGCACCAACAAAGTTCTCTGTTTAGTTCAAGAGAACTTCAAGTCATCCCTGTAGCTCTTATCCATAGATTGTTGTTGACTGGGACTGTTTTTCTTTCTTAAGTGTTATAGAAAAGACATCTGTTGAAGTAGTTGCATATATGTTAAGTTATTATTAAGAAGGAAGAGAGAGAGAGAGAGAGAGAGAGAGAGAGAGAGAGAGAGAGAGAGAGAGAGAGAGGAGGGAGGGAGAGAGGGAGGGAGGGAGGGAGGGAGGGAGGGAGGGAGGGAGGGATGGATGGATGGATGGATGGATAACTGAGGGGTACCAACAATTTTGTCCATGTGAGTATGTACAATCTCAAATTGGAAAGAATAAGATGCACCAATGATGGATCCATCAACATTCTATGAAACCTAGGACTCTCTGGTAACATACGTATGTGGATAATTTACCCGGTCTGTAAATTAGATGTCACCTGATTTTGGAATGTCTTTACAAGCGTCAAGAAGCACACGTGTGTGCTTGCGTTTTTTTTTTTTTCCCATTTGATTTGATTTTGTCTCTTTGATTTGACTATGTAAGTCTATGTCTGTGGATTGTTTAGGCAGCCGTGGCAGGCCTAACCTGCAACTTTTGATGTAGAAGACAACAGCGAAGATCAGGTGCTTCTTGCAATCTGCAGATATTGACATAGCAAAAGAGAACATTTGTTGATACAATTGGCACTGAATATACTGTGTGTAAATATACGCATGTGTGTGTCTTCAGGTCGCAAATATTCATATACCGTATATATTCTAATTATCGCCCAGGGTGATAATTAGAGAAGGTTTATGTCCAACGGGTGGGCGGGGTGGGGGGGGATTAATAGAGAACACTTTTTGTCCGATCGCCAAGGGGCACTGAAATGGGCGATATGTATGTTTTCCTTATGTAGTATGCAATACCTGCATCTCACTGGTGTTCTTAACACTAGAACAGCGGCTGTTTTGATCTACCTCTAACAGCGGGGTGCTTCAATTGACCCTCCATCGATGCGACACGTTACCGTCGCACATCACATGTTGCGCACGTCATGTTATCGCGATCGTCTTGTTCGAGCGCACGCCCCGATAACGTAATTGTGTGAGGATATTGTAGTGGAGTGACGAGTGTAATTGCATCATAGTTTATGGAGAAAAACAATTTAAAAGGGACATTTGACATGCTGTCAAATCAGTCATATTTAAACTTGCGCAATGACGTTGGCATGCGCTCGCGGAGGAAAACGTACGTTTTGGGGGGAATTTTTAGCAGCATGGGCGATAATTAGAGGTATCAATGTTTTTTATTTATGTCATTGCTAACACACACTGGGCGATTATTAGAATATGGGCGATAATTAGAATAAATACGGTACTTGAGTTGCAGATTTTTTAGATCATATATACTACATACTCACAGAGACACACGTATATACAGGGCTGTCTCAGCAAATTTGAATATTGTGATAACGTTCTTTATTTCCTGTATTAAAATTAAAAAAACAAAAATGTCATACATTCTGGATTCATTGCATATCAACTGAAATATTGCAAGCCGTTTGTCATTTTAAAATTGCTATTATGGCATACAGCTTAAGAAAACTCAAATATCCTATCTCAAAATATTAGAATATCGTGAAAAAGTATACTAGTAGGGTATTCAACTACCGTATTTTTCAGACTAAAAGTCGCTCCGGAATATAGGTCGCATTAGCCATAAAATGCACAATATCGTGAAAAAAAAAACATATAAGTCGCTCCGGAGTACAAGTCACATTTTGGGGGAAATTTATTCGACAAAATCCAACACCAAGAACAGACATGAACGAGCAACAACAGGCTAAACGATAGGTATGCTAACGTGACATAAACACAAACGAAGAGCTGAGAACGGGCCTGACGTAACATTCAGAATTATTCAAATAACTATTACATAAATAACACGTTTATAAAACCATCTGTGTCACTCCAATTCATTAAATCCATCGATCGTCCTTTATGGAAACGATGCCGCGTATGCGCCGCGCCGCCTAAATATTCTAAAAATTCCACACACCCATATAACGATATATAAAGTATATATCAAATAACTATCATATAAACAACAATATTATCAAACCATCTGTGTCACTCCAAATCACTAAATCCATCGATCAAATCCCTCGTCCTTTGTCAACAACGCCGCGCGTGCGCCCTGACGTCAGCCTCGTCATTATTCCACAGAGCTAGTATATAACTATATTATAGCGTTAACAAAGTACAAGGAAAGACCTGGGTTTGGTAAACGTCTCTTTATTTAACAAAACAAGAGTTCAACGAACCAACAAGTACTGAACTGTAACGATAAAAACATATACAAGTTGCTACACAAAATAAAATATATTAAATAACTATCATATAAACAACAATATCAACCCATCTGTGTCACTCCAAATCATTAAATCCATTGATCAAATTTGTCGTCCTTTGTCAACAACCGCTGATGTCAGCCTCGTCGTTATTCCACAGATCTAGTATATCACAATACTAGTAACAGGAAAGACGTGGGTTTGGTAAACGGCTCTTTATTTAACAAAACAAGAGTTCAACGAGCCAACAACTACTGAAGTAACGATAAAAAACATATACAAGTTGCTAGACGAAATAAAATATATCAAATAACTATAACATAAATAGTTCACCGCCACACGGCCCCAAGCACCGGCGTGTGGCGGCGTGGACTTCAATCCCCAGAGGTGGCACTCCCAGCCACGGAGGTGAAAGAGAGCTCCATAGAGTAGGACCGGGTGTCCGTAAAAGCCATAATAGTTTTTCAAACCTTCTGTGTCACTCCAAATCATTAAATCCTTTAACTCTTTGTCCTCTATGTCACTTACAAACAAAGCCGCTAATGATGCCGGTAGTACGTGGGGCCCTTCTTCATCTTTGTCATCCCGTGATCAAATCCTTTGTCCTTGATGGAAACAACCGCCGCACCGCTGACGTCACTTGCAGTTCAAACTACAGTAATCCCTTGCTACATCGCGGTTCGTTAGTCGCGGTTTCAGTTTTTTGTTTTTACTTTTAATTTTGAAAATTTGCGAAAAAAAATCACATATAAGTCGCTCCTCAATATAAGTCGCCCCCCACCCAAACTATGGAAGAAAAAAAAACGCGACTTATAGTCCGAAAAATACGGTAATCACTTGAATTGTCTAACTCGAAACACCTGCAAGGGTTTCCTGAGCCTTTAAAAAACTCGGCTTGGTTCAGTAAACTAAATCACAAGTATGGGGAAGACTGCTGATCTGACTGCTGTCCATCATTGACATGCTCCATCGGGAGGGTAAGACACAAAAAGAAATTTCTCAAAGAGCAAGCTGTTCACAGAGTGCAGTTTCAAAGCACATCCACAAAAAGTCTGTTGGAAGGGGGAAATGTGGTGGAAAACGCACGCGCAACCAAGAGAGATGACCGCAGCCTCAACAGCATTGTGAACAAGAGTCGCTTCCGGAGTTTGGGGAAGCTTCAAAGACAATGGACTGAAGCTGGAGTCCAAGTATCAAGAGCCACTGTTCATAGACGTGTCCAGGAAATGGGCTACAATAGCCGTATTTCCATGGTCAAGCCACTTCTGAACTCAAGACAACGGAAGACGGCTATGGAAAAGAAGCACTGGACAGTTGCAGAGTGGTCCAAAGTCCTCTTTTCAGACGACAGCAAGTTTTGTATTTCATTTGGAAGTCAAGGCGCCAGAGTCTGGAGAAAGGCTGGAGAGGAGCAAAGTCCAAGTTGCTTGAAATCCAGTGTGAAGTTCCCAGTCAGTGATGGTTTGGGGAGCCATGTCAGCTGTTGGTGTTGGTCCACTGTGTTTCATCAAGTCCAGAGTAAATGCAGATTTTAGAGCACTATACGCTTCCGTCTGCTGAAAAGCTCTATGGAGATGATGATTTCATTTTCCAGCATGATCTGACACCTGCCCACAGTGCCAAAACCACCAGTAAAATGGTGTACTGACCATGGCATTACTGTCCTCGATTGGCCTGCCAATTCCCCTGACCTGAACCCCCTACAGAATTTGTGGGGTATTGTGAAGAAGAAGCTGAAAGACACCAGACTCAACAATGCAAATGAGCTAAAGGCCGCTATTGAAGCATCCTGGGCATCCATAACTCCTCAGCAATGCCACAGGCTGATTGCCGACATGCCACGCAGCATTGATGCAGTAATCCGTGCAAAAGTATTCCCAACCAAGTACTGAGTGCATTAATGGACATTTTCAAATGTTTGATTTTGTTTTGCTGTTATGAATGTTTTTTTTTACTTGGTCTGAGGAAATATTCTAATATTTTGAGATAGGATATTTGAGTTTTCTTAAGCTGTATGCCATAATCCGCAATATTAAAATAATAAAAGGCTTGCAATATTTCAGTTGATTTGTAATCAATACAGAACGTATGACATTTTTGCTTTTTAATTGCATTACAGAAAATAAAGAACTTTATCACAATATTCAAATTTTCTGAGACAGTCATGTATGTATATACATACATACATACATACATACATACATACATACATACATACATACATACATACATGCATATATCAGGGATGAGAATGTGAAAAAACATTGACAAGTAGCCGGGGGTCTGGGGGCCCAATGATATATATATATCATATATAAAATTCTCATCCCTATATATATATATATATATATATATATATATATATATATATATATATATATATATATATATATATATATATATACATATATACATATATACACACACACATATGTGATTACTTACAGTTTGTATACTATAGAAAAAAGAAAAAACACTATTGCAATATATTGCAAATTTGATGTGATAAATGTAATAAACAAGTCAAAGCGTTCCATAAGAATATTAGGGATGTAGTGGCTCATAGTAGGTCAAGCACCATATAATTGGGGAAACACAATTATTACACTTTTGGAATAAAAATAAAATTGAAGTTTAGCATGGGGTGTCAAGGTTATTTGAGAATAATTATGACCCAGTGGTTTATACACACCCACACATTTGGTAACTGTTTTCCCAGCGGTATCGCAACTCAAGTACAAACTCCTGCCAGAGGTAGGCCACAGCCCGCAGCCCACCATGGTACAAGTTGACTAGACACATGCATAGTCCCAGCCGATGGGTCAGACTTTGAACTGGTGCTGACTTCAACTGAATAAAAAGATCCTGGGGGAAGGAGGGGAATCTTTTGTTAATGATGCTTTGTATTAATATTCATAATCAAACAATATACCAAATTATTTTTATCCTTCTTACCACTAATCTTAACTTCGTTGGCTTTTTAAGTGGTTTTAGTCATTCAAAAGGTTATATTGTCTCCAATATCATCTTGTACAACAAGTGTTTCATTTTTATTAAATATTCAAAATACATTAATAAATCACATTTAAATTGTTATTTTGGAAGAATGAATAAGCGAATAATATTTACTTACATCAGTATGTTGATCTTTTGCATGCTTTCCAAAGCTATTTGTTTGTGGAGTTTTATTTTCTGTCTTATCCACAGCGGCATCTGGAAAAAGATACTAAAAGGGGAAAAAGGGGAAAAAGATTAAGATTCTGAATACACAAACTTAGATGCTTTTTCTGGCATTCACATTGTGCATTTGAGTCCCATCTGTTAATATGCTGTTGTTGTGCTGTATGACTTGGCAAACCACTCAGTAAACTGGTACACAGAATTTTCACAATCGGCACTATTTAGCTATATGCTGAATGGTGATCTGCATCGGTGATCTTTGTAAGGTAGGGTGCCTGTGGCTGCCGGTTTAGGACAGCCCCAACATAAGAAGCTTCAAGATTACAATTGGGATGCAATGAACTTCTTTGCATAGTGGCTAAGATCATGAAGACATGCAAGGCATTCACAGTGTTGTACCGCTTTTCATGTGACCGTTTTATTCTTTTATGACTCTAACATTTGCATGGTTCATATGTCCATCAATTTGCTTTATAGTCATATCCACATCATTGTAATTTACAGTACCTTTAATTCGAAGCAATGAATGTTCTGTTATACCACCATTTTACAAAAATAACAATAGTAATTCTAGTAATTCAAAACTCCCGAGAACGAGCACCTTTAAAATCCGTCCGTCCGTCCGTCCGAAACACAACCAAACCCAACACCCCACCATCCATCCATCCATCCATCCATCCATCCATCCATCCATCCATCCATCCATCCATCCATCCATCCATCCATCCATCCATCCATCCATCCATCCATCCACCTCCTTGTACCACAATCAGTGATGGACAAGTTCCAAACTTACATATACAGTCAAACCTTGGTTTTCGAACATTCCGGTTCTCGACCAAATCGGAATTCGAACGAAAAATACGAGATTTTTTTGCTTCGGTTGTCGAACAAAAATTCGGAGGTCGAATCTCGCGAGATTAGCCGAGAGGACCTGAGAAAACCCGACCACGCGGCCCGGATGCCGACTGACTCCGTTCATTGTTATTGTATTTTCGTTACTTTGAGGATTGTATTAACATCAATGCGACAGTGAGCGCCCGGCGCGCTGCGGTTGCGCGATCGGACCAAATTAAGCTCCCTGAGCACTGAGGTCCACGTAAATTTTGGAAAGTACATCAGGGCTTTAAAAATATTTTAAATAATAATGCGACCAGCATGATGCAGTTGCGCGGTCGGCGGCACGCTACGTTTGCGTGTTTGGCAGTGCTCTGCAGTTGCGCGATCGGACAAAAATGCGCAAATGAAAAAATGCTTAAAAAAGGCGGGGTTTTTTTTGTCTTGGAACTGATTACATTTTTTTCCATTATTTGTAATGGGAAAAATAGATTCAGAATTCGAACGATTCACTTCTCGAACCGCCTTCTGGAACGGATTGTGGTCGAAAACCAAGGTTTGACTGTACTACTAATATGTAATATTAGCAGTTAGAGTAATCCCTCGTTTATCGCACATAATTAGTTCCAAGACCACACGCGATATGTGAAAATCCACGAAGTAGTGTCACCCTCTCATTTTTAACATACATACATTTTTTGTGTATCAATAAGTGTATATTAAACCATAAGTGCATATGTTATCATTAAAACATTAATAGTTTCAAACATGTAAATACTATATTACCGTATTGGCCCGAAAATAAGACAGTGTTTTTTGCATTGAAATAAGTGGGGGTCGTCTTACATTCGGGGTCTAGACATTATACCCATTCACAACGCGAGATGGCGCCAGATATTTTTAAAGCGAATGCTGAACTTAACTCCCCAGGCCAATGCGAAACCCTGTCATGAAGAAGAAAAATAAAAATAGCGGTAGCACGAAGAAGAAAATAAAAAATAGCGGTAAGAAAGAAAACAGAAGAAAATAAGAGAAGAGGTAACGGAAAATGGAGAAACTGTCAGAAAGGTTCCTATGTTGATGTTAAAATGTTGGACAGTTACGTCACCGCGCCTTAAGTCTCGCGTGAGTTACCTCAGTTTATCGCAATTGTTGGAGCTTGTGCGCAGCGGTAAGTTAAAAGTTGCTGGTATCGACTGAGTGTGTTGCTGTGATCGTGTGTCTTTGAAGCAAAGTG